>NW_026042309.1:600000-785000 GCF_023856365.1 Brienomyrus brachyistius
TGATATTTACTCCCAAAAGACTCTGAACCTCTCATGGAGCGACACCTTATCGTGGTGGAGGGGTTTGCTTGTTCCAATGATCCCAGGAGCTCCCACTGGGAGGAGGCCACGGGGAAGACCCAGGACACGCTGGAGGGATCCCAGTTGCCTGGGCCTTTATGCCCTGGTCAGGCACAGCCTGAAGAAGGCACATGGGTCCCCCCTCCAATGGGCTCACCACCTGTAGGAGGGGCCAAAGAGGTCGGGTGCAGTGCGAGTTGGGCAGTGACCAAAGGTGGGGACCTTGGCGGTCTGATCCTCGACTGCAGAAGCTGGCTCTAGGGACATGGAATGTCATCTCTCTGGTGGGGAAGGAACCCAAACTGGTGTGCGAGGTTGCGAGATTCTGACTAAATATAGTCAGGCTCACCTCGACACACGGCTTCGGCTCTGGAACCAGTCTCCTTGAAGGGGGTTGGACCCTCTTCCACTCTGGAGTTGCTCACGGGGAGAGGCGGTGAGCAGGGGTGGGCATACTTATTGCCCCCTGGCTGGGTGCCTGTACATCGAGGTTTACCACAGTGGACGAGAGGGTAGCCTCCCTTCGCCCTCAGGTGGGGGGACGGGTCCTGACTGTTGTTTGAACTGTTAAAAAGCTCCTTGGTGGCCAGGCCCCAGGGGTGGATGAGATCCACCCGGAGTTCCTCAAGGATCTGGATGTTGCGGAGCTGTCTTGGTTGACAGGGGCGGTGTCTCTGGATTGGCAGACCGGGGTGGTGGTCCCCCTCTTCAAGAAAGCGGAAAGGAGGGTGTATTCCAACTATAGAGGGATCATACTCCTCAGCCTCCCTGGTAAGGTCTATTCGGGGGTGTTGGAGAGGAGGGTTCGCCAGCTAGTCGAACGTCGGATTCAGGTGGAGCAGTGTGGTTTTCGCCCTGGTCGTGGAACAGTGGACCAACTCTATACTCTCGGCAGGGTCCTGGAGGGTGCATGGGAGTTTGCCCAACCAGTCTACACCTGCTTTGTGGACTTGGAGAAGGCATTCGACCGCATCCCTCGGGGAGTCCTGTGGGGAGTGCTCCAGGAGTATGGCCTCTTCAGACCGTGATATTCAGCTCTCACTGGAGCAGTTCACAGCTGAGTATGAAGCGGCTGGGATAAAAATCAGCACCTCCAAATCCGAGATCTTGGTCCTCAGCCAGAAAAGGGTGGAGTGTTCTCTCCGGGTCAGGGAGGAGGTCCTTCCCCAAGTTGAGGAATTTAAGTATCTTGGGGTCTTGTTCACGATTGAGGGAAGGATGGAGTGTGAGATTGACAGGCGGATCGATGCGCCATCACCAGTGATGCGGGCGCTGCATCAGTCTGTCATGGAGAAGAAGGAGCTGAGCCAAAAGGCAAAGCTCTCGATTTACCAGTTGATCTACGTTCCTCACCTCTGGTAATGAGCCATGAGCTGTGACCGAAAGAATGAGATTGCGAGTACAAGCAGCCGAAATGGGTTTCCTCCGCAGGGTGGCTAGGCTCGGTCATTCGGGAGGGACTCAGAGTAGAGCCGCTGCTCCTCCGCATTGAGAGGAGTCAGATGAGGTGGCTCGGGCATCTACTTAGGATGCCTCCTGGATGTCTCCCTGGTGAGGTGTTCTGGGCATGTTCCACTGGGAGGAGGCCACGGGGAAGACCCAGGACACGCTGGAGGGACTATGTCTCCCGGCTGGCCTGGGAACGCCTCGGGATTCCCCTGGAGGAGCTAGATGAAGTGGCCGGGGAGAGGGAAGTCTGGGTTTCCCTGCTGAGACTGCTGCCCCCGCGACTCGACCTTGGATAAGCGGAAGATGATGGATGGATGGATGGAACACTCTCAAGTTCCAATACGTCATTCCGAAAGACTTAAAGAAGATATGTTGTTTATGTTTTGCCACTATACCTGTCGTGCCTGACATTCTTTAAATGTGTGTGAGATGTCTGGCTTAATAATTTATTAAATAAATCATCATATCATATTTTACATGTCGAACAGCTCTCCCCACTCCAGAAAACACATCTTAAATTTAAAATGTTGTAGGAATTATTAGCTCAGGTAAATTTTTATATCTCCACCAATATGTTTTTTAATTAATTATTATTTAATACTGATTATTATCTAATTGTTATGCTGAATGGTTGGTTCCTCCAAACTCAATTGCGGTATCCCCGTGTAGGATCACACATGCAGATATGACAGAGCTTAAATTCCAGGTGCCCTGAGACAAGGCCTACGCTGGTACGAGAGGTACACGTTGGCCTAGGCACACAAGGGGGGTTAGTGACCCCAGACACACAAACACACGCACACACGCACACACACACACACACACACACACAGATAACAAGGGAGGCCAGCACTCCAACTTTCATTGCCCAAATATTTAGGGGCCTACAGACAGCAGAGTGGACCTCAAGGACAGGGGTCCCTCGACTTGGCACACAACCCCCTCCCCAGACATCCTGCCTTACATATCACTCACCCAATAGACCAACACCCTAAAGAAAGTTTCTCCTAAGTCGGCTTGTGTATCCCCTGTATATTTCTTTGCTTATGATTGCTAGTCTCGATATACAGGTCATGTTTGTGTGTGTCCTTAGACAGTCTTAGTTTTGTGTGCCACCCTTATAACCATGTTCACAGAGTATCACCTATTTTACCCCTTTACACTTGAACACTTATATAAATTTGAATAAACAAATATATATAGCTACCCCTGCATCTGTGTTCTCAGGGTTATACCAGAAGAATCTTAATTAAATAGTGCAACCAGTGTGTTCTAAGTTTCAGAGATTCTTCTTTGTTTAACAACCCCCCCCTTCTCTTCCACATTCCTCTGTGGCCCTTATCTGATCTTTGTGGCCTGTTTGCAAGCTCTTTGTGTTCTACATGCTATATTAATAGAACTGAATTGAGATAATCCACACCAAGCAAAATATGTTGTTCCCAGATGTGCAATGTAAATTGGCATGACCACAGACTAACGGCCACAACTATCTAAGGGTAAGATGTGCTGTTGGAATGTGAATATGTCAGGTAATGTCTGAATAAAGTGTAACATCTGTTGAGGTGCCACCCAAAACACCTACTGTATACTGATATCATACATGAGTCAGTAACATACATAATATAAGTTATTGTTAATCAATTAATACAGATGGTATGAGGTGTGAACCTGTGAAGCTGGTATGGCATGTTTGGTGTAAAACTGATGGACAAGTTTGTGGATAAGTCTCACATTAGAATCACGGAATCAGGAATTATTAGCTCAGGTAAATTTTAATATCTCCACCAATATGTTTTGAAATTAATTAACTTTTAATTAATTATTATTTAATGCTGATTATTAACCAATTGTCATGCCGAATGGTTGGCTCCTCCAAACTCAATTGCGAATACCTGTGAGTCTGTTAATGTGAGACTTACATGGGATTCACTAGTTACCAGTATCGCTTAGTAACCTGGGTTAGTAGGCTCGTCCAGCGAGCTGCATCACCAGGTAATGTAAACGATTAGTAGCGAAGCTCCCCTCACGGCCAATGAGAGGGAGTCTCCCGATATTTCAGGCGAGTTTGAGGTTTCAGAGCTTAGTAGCCAGATTGCACAGAGTCAGGGACTATTGTGAGCACTCAGTGAACGGAGGCTGACGTTGTGTGAAAGACATGCATTTATTCCTACAACTAAGACAGACATTACACTTAACATAAACAACAAACACAGAATAACGGAATAGACACAAACAATGTAATTATGGAAATGCAATGACCTGATTTAAATGAGTAACCTTAAAAGGGAAATACTGTTCTGCAAAGCAAGCAGTTTGTGGAAGCACGACCCTAAAGTCATATAGCAGGTTAACAGAACAGCTTAGGTTGTTAGAAATGAAAGGAAGTTGGTTTACTTGGTTGTAGAGTAGCGGGGGGGGGGGGGGGGGGGGGGGGGGGGGTCTTGGAAGTGGGTTGCGGATGATGGCATTCAGGGAGGTGCGGAAGGGGGTCTGTATCAGTCCTTTCGGGATTTATGACCAAACTGATTTCCCCTTTGTTGATGATTTTCGTTAAGCTGGTGTAAATTTTGATACATCCACTTTCATGGTAACCACTGACCATATTTGGAATCAGGAGTGATTTTCCATCAGTTTGATACCAAACATGCCATACCAGCCTGGCGGTTCACACCTCATACCATCTGTATTAATGAATTAACAATCACTTATATCATGTGTGTTACTGACTGACATCAGTATATAGTATAAGTGTTTAGGTTGCATCTCAACAGATGTTACACTTTATACAGATATTACATGACATATTCACATTCCAACAGCACATCTTACCCTTAGACAGACGTGGCCGTTAGTCTGTGGTCATACCAATTTAAATTGCACATCTGGGAACAACATATTTTGCTTGGTGTGGATTATCCCAATTGATCCTCTCCTCCGAGTGGATAATGTACACCTTAATTCAGTTCTGTTAATATAGCATGTAGAACACAAAGAGCTTGCTAACGGCCACAAAGATCAGATACAGAAAGGCCACTGAGGAATGTGGAAGAGAAAAGGGGGGGGGGGGTGTTTGTCAAACAAAGAAAGAATCTCTGAAAGTTAGGACACATTACAAACATAACCTGACATAACAATCTGTATATTGAGACTAGTAGTCATGAGTAAATAAATATACAGATATACAAAAGCCAAACTTAAAAGAAACTTTCTTTAGGGTGTTGGTCTATTGGGTGAGTGATATGTAAGGCAGGATGTCTGGGGAGGGGGTTGTGTGCCAAGTCGAGGGACCCCTGTCCTTGAGGTCCACTCTGCTGTCTGAAGGTCCCTAAATCTTTGGGCAATGAAAGTTGGAGTGCTGGCCCTGGAATTTAAGCTCTGTGATATGTGCATGTGTGATCCTACAATGGAAATGCAATGACCGGATTTAAATTAGTTAACTTAAAAGGGAAATACTGTTCTGCAAAGCAAGCAGTTTGTGGAAACAGAAACCTAAAGTCGTAGTGCAGGTTAACAGAACAACTATGGTTCCTAGAATGAATGGAAGTTGGTTTACTTGGTTGCAGAGTGAGGAGTGGGGGGGAGGTCTTGGCAGTTGGTTGCAGAGGCTGATGAGCTGACGGGTGATGGCATTCAGGGAGGCGTGGCGTTTGCAGCAGTTGTTGGAGTGGAGCCCCTCTGATTCTCTCTCCTTGTGAAGCTTTGACTTGGTTGCAGTTCTCTGTCCAGCTGGGCCTTCGCTGGCAGGCTTCAGGAGGGCTTCTTGTGGGCTTCTCTTCTCCTGGGCTGATGTTCTCTGCCTCTTTCTTCGGGCTGATGTGTTTTCTGCTCCTCCCTTATTCTGAGGTGCCAGGTTTTATGGTCTAAAGTTCATGAATAGGGATGACCAGGAATTCGGCTCCTGAACCAATGGCTGCCCATCCATTTGGCGGGCTTTCGGAAGGGGGTCTGTATCAGTCCATTTGGGATTTATGACCAGACTGATGCTCCCTTTACTGATGATTTTCATTAAGTTGGTGTAACTTTTGATACATACACTTTCATAGTAACCACTGACCATATTTGGAATCAGCAGTGATTTTCCATCAGTTTGACACCAAACATGCCATACCAGCCTGGGGGGTCACACCTCATACCCATCCATCCATCCATTTTCCTACTGGGCCGCGGAGGGTCCGGAGCCTATCCCGGAAGCAATGGGCACGAGGCAGGGAACGACCCAGGATGGGGAGCAGCCCATCGCAGGGCACACTCACACACCATTCAACCACACATGCACACCTACGGGCAATTTAGCAAGTCCAATTATCCTCAGCATGTATTTGGACTGTGGGGGGGAAACCGGAGTACCCGGGGGAAACCCCACGATGACATGGGGAGAAAATGCAAACTCCACACACATGTGACCCAGGCGGAGACTCGAACCCGGGTCCCAGAGGTGTGAGGCAACAGTGCTAATCACTGCACCACCCTCACCTCATACCATCTGTAATAATTAATTAACAATTATTTATATGTTGTATGTTACTAACTCACATCAGTATATGGTATAAGTGGTTTGGGTTGCACCTCCACAGATGTTACACTTTATACAGACATTACATGACATATTCACATTTAAATAGCACATCTTACCCTTAGACCTCTCCTGGAGCCGACACCTTATCGTGGTAGAGGGGTTTGCATGTTCCAATGATCCCAGGAGCTACGTTGCCCGGGGCTTTATGCCCCTGGTAGGGTCACTCAAGGCAAACAGGTCCTGGGTGAGGAACCAGACAAAGTACGGTTCACAAGACCTTTAATGATGGACAACATTTTGAATCTGCGGTTTCCCTTGCCCGGACGCGGGTCACCGGGCCCCCCCCCTGGAGCCAGGCCTGGAGGTGGGGCTCGATGGTGTGCGCATGGTGGCCAGGCCTACACTCATGGGGCCTGGTCGGGCACAACCCGAACAAGGCACGTGGGGTCGCCCTCCAATAGGCTCACCACCTATAGGAGAGGCCATAGGGGTCGGGTGCAATGTGAGTTGGGCAGCAGCCAAAGGCGGGGACCTTGGCGGTCTGATTCTCGGCTGCAGAAGCTAGCTCTAGGCACATGGAATGTCACCTCTCTGATGGGGAAGGACCCTGAGCTGGTGCGCGAGGTTGTGAAGTTCCGGCTAGATATAGTCGGACTCACCTCGACACACAGCTTGGGCTCTGGAACCAGTCTCCTTGAGGGGGGTTGGACCCTTTTCCACTCTGGAGTTGCCCATGGGGAGAGGCGCCCGAGTGGGGGTGGGCATACTTATTGCCCCCTGGCTGGGGGCCTGTACGTTGGGGTTTACCGCAGTAGACGAGAGGGTAGCCTCCCTCCGCCTTCGGGTGGGGGGACGGGTCCTGACTGTTGTTTGCGCTTATGCGCCAAACGGCAGTTCAGAATACCCACCCTTTTTGGAGTCCTTGGAAGGGGTGTTGGAGAGAGCTCCTCCTGGGGACTCTCTTGTTCTGCTGGGGGACTTCAATGCTCACGTGGGCAATGACAGTGAGACCTGGAGTGGCGTGATCGGGAGGAACGGCCCCCCCGATCTGAACCCGAGCGGTGCTTTATTATTGGACTTCTGTGCTCGTCACGGACTGTCCATAATGAACACCATGTTCAAGCATAAGGGTGTCCATATGTGCACTTGGCACCAGGACACCCTAGACCACAGTTTGATGATCAACTTTGTAGTCGTGTCGTCGGACTTGCGGCCGCATGTCTTTCTTGGACACTCAGGTGAAGAGAGGGGCGGAGCTGTCAACTGATCACTACCTGGTGGTGGGTTGGCTCCGCTGGTGGGGGAGGAAGCCGGCCAGGACTGGCAGGCCCAAGCGTATAGTGAGGGTCTGCTGGGAACGTCTGGCGGAATCCCCTGTCAAGAGGAGTTTCAACTCCTACCTCCAGCAGAACTTCTCCCATATCCCGGGGGAGGCGGGGGACATTGAGTCCGAAAGGGCCATGTTCCGTGCCTCCATTGTGGAGGCGGCTGACCGGAGCTGCGGCCGTAAGGTGGTCGGTGCCTGTCGCGGCGGTAATCCCCGAACCCGCTGGTGGAACCAGTGGTGAAGGATGCCGTCAAGCTGAAGAAGGAGTCTTATCGGGCCTTTTTGGCCTGTGGGACTCTGGAGGCAGCTGATAGGTACCGGCAGGCCAAGCGGGATACAGCTTTGGCGGTTGCTGAAGGAAAAACTCGGGTGTGGGAGGAGTTTGGTGAGGCCATGGAAAACAACTTCCAGACGGCTTTGAGGAGATTCTGGTCCACCATCCGGCGGCTCAGGGCGGGAAAGCGGTGCAACATCAACACTGTTTATGGTCACCGATTCTGTTCATAGTTTTTATGGACAGAATTTCTAGGCGCAGCCAGGGCATTGAGGGTGTCCAGTTTGGTGACCTCAGGATTAGGTCTCTGCTTTTTGCAGATGATGTGGTTCTGTTGGCTTCATCGGACCGTGACCTTCGGCTCTCACTGGGACAGTTCGCAGCCGAGTGTGAAGCGGCTGGGATGAGAATCAGCACCTCCAAATCCGAGACCATGGTCCTCAGCCGGAAAAGGGTGGAGTGCTCTCTCTGGGTTGGGGATGGGGTCCTCTCCCAAGTGGAGGAGTTTAAGTATCTCGGGGTCTTGTTCACGAGTGAGGGAACGATGGAACGGGAGGTCGACTGGCGGATCGGTGCAGCGTCAGCAGTGATGTGGGCGCTGCATCGGTCTGTCATGGTGAAGAAAGAGCTGAGCCAAAAGGCAAAGCTCTCGATTTACCAGTCGATCTACATTCCTACCCCCACCTATGGTCACGAGCTATGGGTAGTGACCGAAAGAACAAGATCGCGAGTGCAAGCGGCCGAAATGGGTTTCCTCCGCAGGGTGGCTGGGCTCTCCCTTAGAGATAGGGTGAGGAGGTCAGTCATTCGGGAGGGACTAGAGAGAGTAGAGCTGCTGCTCCTCCGCATTGAGAAGAGCCAGATGAGGTGGCTTGGGCATTTAATTAGGATGCCCCCTGGATGCCTCCCTGGTGAGGTGTTCCGGGCATGTCCCACTTGGGGGAGGCCCCGGGGAAGACCCAGGACACGCTGGAGGGACTATGTCTCTCGGCTGGCCTGGGAACGCCTCGGGATCCCCCCAGAGGAGCTGGATGAAGTTGCTGGGGAGAGGGAAGTCTGGGCCTCCCTGCTGAGACTGCTGCCCCCGCAACCCGACCTCGGATTAAGCGGGAGATGATGGATGGATGGATGGATGGATGGATGGATGGATGGATGTATCTTACCCTTAGATAGGCTTGGCCATTAGTCTGTGGTCATACCAATTTAAATTGCACATCTGGGAACAACATATTTTGGTTGGTGTGGCTTATCCCAATTGGTATGCTCTCCAGAATGGATAATGTACACCTTAATTCAGTTATTTTAATGTAGCATGGTAGAACACAAAGAGCTTGTTAACGGGCCACAAAGATCAGTTAAGGCCCACAGAGGAATGTGGAAAGACGAGTTGGTTGTTAAACAAAGAAAGACAAACTTCTGAAAGTTAGAACACCCTAAGATACCTGGTTACACTATTTAATTTTCAAGATTCTTCTGGTATAACCATGAAAACATATATGTTTGTTTATTCAAATTTATATAAGTGTTTAAGTGTGAGGGGTAAAATAGTTGATACTCTGTAAACATGGTTATAAGGGTGGCACACAAAACTAAGACTGTCTAAGGACACACACACACAGATGACCTGTATATTTAGACTAGCAATCATAAGCAAAGAAATATACAGGGGATACACAAGCTGACTTAGAAGAAACTTTCTTTAGGGTGTTGGTCTTTTGGTAGAGTGGTAAGAAAGGCAAGATGTCTGGGGAGGGGGTTGTGTGCCAAGTTGAGGCACCCCTGTCCTTGAGGTCCACTGTGCTGTCTGTAGGCCCCTAAATCTTAGGGCCATAAAAGTTGGAGTGCTGACCTGCCTTATTATCTGTGTGTTTAAGTATGTTTGTGTGTTTGGGGTCACTAACCCCCCTTCTGTGCCTAGACCAATGTGTACCTCTCATACCAGGGTAAGCCTTGTCTCAGGCCACCTGAAAATAAACGGATACAACATGTGATGTCGCCTGTATCATTGCCTGAAATAAACGGATGCAGCACGTGCTGTCGCCTGTATCACTGCCTGAAATAAACGGATGCAGCACGTGCTGTCGCCTGTATCACTGCCTGAAATAAATGGATGCAGCACGTGCTGTCGCCTGTATCATTGCCTGAAATAAACGGACGCAGCACGTGCTGTCGCCTGTATCACTGCCTGAAATAAACGGATGCAGCACGTGCTGTCGCCTGTATCACTGCCTGAAATAAACGGATGCAGCACGTGCTGTCGCCTGTATCACTGCCTAAAATAAACGGATGCAGCACATGCTGTCGCCTGTATCATTGCCTGAAATAAACGGACGCAGCACATGCTGTCGCCTGTAATACTGCCTGAAATAAAAGGATGCAGCACATGCTGTCGCCTGTATCACTGCCTGAAATAAACGGATGCAGCACGTGCTGTCGCCTGTATCACTGCCTGAAATAAACGGATGCAGCACGTGCTGTCGCCTGTATCACTGCCTAAAATAAACGGATGCAGCACATGCTGTTGCCTGTATCACTGCCTGAAATAAAAGGATGCAGCACATGCTGTCGCCTGTATCACTGCCTGAAATAAAAGGATGCAGCACGTGCTGTCGCCTGTATCACTGCCTGAAATAAACGGATGCAGCACGTGCTGTCGCCTGTATCACTGCCTGAAATAAACGGATGCAGCACGTGCTGTCGCCTGTATCACTGCCTAAAATAAACGGATGCAGCACATGCTGTCGCCTGTATCATTGCCTGAAATAAACGGACGCAGCACGTGCTGTCGCCTGTAATACTGCCTGAAATAAAAGGATGCAGCACATGCTGTCGCCTGTATCACTGCCTGAAATAAACGGATGCAGCACGTGCTGTCGCCTGTATCACTGCCTGAAATAAACGGATGCAGCACGTGCTGTCGCCTGTATCACTGCCTAAAATAAACGGATGCAGCACATGCTGTCGCCTGTATCATTGCCTGAAATAAACGGACGCAGCACGTGCTGTCGCCTGTATCACTATTGCTTGTGTATCTTATCATTATATTATAATTCTTGAGAGGTTCACAGTGTGATTAAAGCTAAACACGTGCCATGTTGTAATTGATTAAAAATGAATTACTATGTAGTCATAAATTTAAATAATTACAAATTTTTTATTTCAGTATAATGTAATATAAATAAAGACCAGATTGGTTGTATAATAGATTTACTTACTACATTATACTCTAGATTTATTTTGTGATTTAAAAATGAAGTTATTACATGGCACATCTTGGATGAAACAAATACATTTTGTTGTTTACCAGGTAATATGCACAATTTATATATTTATAGAATATTTTTTATTATATTTTTACTGTTTATAGTCTCCATACAAATATTTAAATGCTGGTAAGACTGAATTGCACTTTTTATAAATACGAGACAAGAAAACAATAAAAAAAATATACATAGGCTATATTTTGTTGCCATTCCATGGCACATTCCATTTTTTAGAAGTATGATAAAGTCACAATCATAACTGACAGTAAATACATGGCTACATCTACCCTTCAGAACAGTGACGACATGTTGTTACTTCATCTTGCAGTCTCAGAATAATAGCATGACAGATACAAAAACAAGATTGCTCTTAGAGCGACCAAGACACAATAAGAAGTCAAAATGGCGTCATAGAATGACATATTGTGGCTTGATAGTAATCTGGGTCCTGACAGACAGCACGTACTCTCAGGCCACTCCTGCAGCCAGGCACGCATAGCAGATGTTGGTCTTGCTTCACCCCAAATATCAAGGATGCACTGGTTGCATCCTCACCAAAGGAGATAAGGCCCATGAGTCATTTTGGCCGAAGTTCATTCTTAAAAGACAAGACAGCAAGACCGGTCTCACCAGGGCAAGTACGGTATTTGGGTTCTTGGTATTCCGATTCACCCATAGATATGAAAGATGCCATCCTGCTGTTCGCTTACTGTGACCACGCGTCAGCAGCGCCACCATCTTGGAGCGGAATTCAAGTTGTAAACAAACAACATGCCAGGCATATTTTGGCCACAACGTCCTTAATAATAAACATATTTTCTTATGTAGCGACTCAATTTAAAGCTCAATGGCACCACAAATGGTCTTTATTGTAACATAGCCAGGCACTATGAAACAATGATTTGATTAGCAATAAAAACTACCTTTTTAACAGCAGTAGAATTAATGAATCCTGAGGTTAAAACTCAATATAGGTCAAGAGAAGTATTACATGAGGTTTTTTTTTTTTTTATGATGATTGTCTTAGAAACATTAGACATCATTATTTTTTGTAGTTAATAATCGTGTCAAGCACATTAACATTTTAAATAACATGTTTGTTCAATGACAACAATTAAGCTTAAATATCATTACTTTCATATCATGGTTATAATTCATTTGCGCCCTGTGGTGTGTTGGCGCTCGCCCAGAGTTGGTTCCCGCCTGCGCCCATCATTCCCGGGTTAGGCTCAGGGCCCCCTGTGACCCCAGTGGGGAATAAGCAGCTTCAATAATGGATGGATGGATGGATGGATGGATGGATGGATGGATAATTCATTTGCGCCCTGTGGTGTCTTGGCGACCCCCCAGAGTTGGTTCCCGCCTGCACCCATCGTTCCCGGGTTAGGCTCAGGGCCCCCCGCGACTCCAGTGGGGAATAAGTGGTTCCAATAATGGATGGATGGATAATTCATTTGTAACATCCAGCATTCAAACACATGCACTTTAGTGCTGTTGGTACCTTTGTTATCATTACTACTGCATTGTGCAGTACTGGAATAATCAATACATTTGTAGTCATTGATGTACAAGAAGTCAATACATTAGGCTGTTAAATACATTTTTATTAAACATGTTAATTAAGCAAGCCCACCATCACAGCCCACAATTTATTCCTACCCCCCCACCCATGTATATTGTGCTGTTGACACTATTCTCTCAAATATCAGTAATGAAAATCAGCATCAACAGAGAACATAAGGTACAAATAAATTAATTTAAATGAATAAATAAAGCACATAAATAACAGGTATCTTCTGTACCTATATGGACTTTAATTCCAGTTACTCATATAGATGCTGCTTCACAGTGAAGCTGAATGGTCCATGGCTTCGAAGCAACCTGCCACTTTCTCCTGATCTCCTTCCCACATGGAAACCTACATTAAAATGATGAATATTATTGTGCAGTCATATTAGAATTGATCATTCTGACATTTCAAGTCTGATGTCACATTGGTGTAGAAGACAATATTCAACGTTCATAGCCACAGTACTTTCATTTGACTGTGAAAAATAATGATGTATTATGAAAATCCATCCATCCATCCATCCATTTTCCAAACCGCTTATCCTATTGGGTCGCGGGGGGTCCGGAGCCTATCCCGGAATCAATGGGCACGAGGCAGGGAACAACCCAGGATGGGGGGCCAGCCCATCGCA
Organism: Brienomyrus brachyistius; assembly: GCF_023856365.1. Classification (NCBI taxonomy): domain Eukaryota; kingdom Metazoa; phylum Chordata; class Actinopteri; order Osteoglossiformes; family Mormyridae; genus Brienomyrus; species Brienomyrus brachyistius. Next base: position 613,091 of record NW_026042309.1, read on the forward strand.
GGGCACACTCACACACCAGTCACTCACACATGCACACCTATGGGCAATTCAGCAACTCCAATTAGCCTCAGCATGTTTTTGGACTGTGGGGGGAAACCGGAGTACCCGGAGGAAACCCCACGACGACACGGGGAGAACATGCAAACTCCGCACACATGTGACCCAGGCGGAGACTCGAACCTGGGTCCCAGAGGTGTGAGGCGACAGTGCTAACCACTGCACCACCATGCCGCCCCCTATTATGAAAACCATCATATAAATTGTTTTATTAATGTACTTCTTGCATTAATGCAAATATGATGAGTGATGCTAGTATCCCGTCAGTGTCACAGGCTGGTATGGTATGCATTAGACCAGGGGTTCTCAAACTCTGTCCTCGGGACCCACTGCCCTGCTTGATCTCCAGCTGTCTTTCAGCTTCTGATTGACTGAACACACCTGATCCAGGTAATCAGCAGTGTGTAGGGCAGGAATAGCTGGAAAACAAGCAGGGCAGTGGGTCCTGAGGACCGAGTTTGAGAACCACTGCATTAGACTGACAGACATCATGGGAACTTAAGAAAATATACATTTTATTTACCTGTGAAATGTGATTCCCTGTTTTCTAGCTGTAATATCACGTTGTTGCAGCCAGAGGCTGCACAGTATTAGGCAATTTTTCACGTTTGCCTCAAAAATACTCAGTTTACTAACTCTCTCTAATACTCTCTCTCTCTAAGAGTGTTATACTTCACAATTACCGCTCCAATATGGTGGCCCTGATGACGTAACTCCAAATTTCCCAATAAGGCATCTAGGTTTTCATATCTCTCGTGTTCATACTACATTTGCTGTGGATGAGCATGGTTGCGGTCGACGCATGTGTACCTGCAATAATATTCCTCCAGCAGAGGGCAGATGTGCACTTGATCTGAATGAAGTTTATGCAAAAGCAGGAAGAGCATTCAAGTTTCAAGTCTTCTTGCTACATGTGTTTAGAGCACTAGAACAACAACCAAATGATATCAGCTTAACATGCTCTTTATAGAGAATGGGCCAAGGACAATGAATCCCAGGCTGGCAAAGTAATCTGCTTTGATTTTTTTTAAAGAAAGATTGAAAACAAGGGTTTTAATGTCAATAAAACAGCAACTTTGCAATTGAACTCCCTGTGTGTATGTGTGCATCATTATAGATAGTAGACAGAAAAGAATGAAATAGAATTTTTTTATTGAATGTTAAAATTGTCAGTGCCACAAATAGCAGTACAAGTATAACAAGTATAACTGTCAAAGGTGTATGAAAAGTACCTCAGCAGCACATCAAACAATATCCTCACGAGCAAAATCCTCATGGTGGCTCTCTGTGTTCCACTTGAACAGCACCTCAGTGAGCTCGACCTTCAGCTGAGCTCTAGGTCTGTGCACATTCTTACTAGTATCTGGCCTACATATTTTCCAAAGGAGAAGTCATTACCACTCCCACCCACATCAACGCACCTTCCAACCATCTTTCGTTTTGCCTTTATGTATCTGTCCTGCTGATATTTACATCTTTGCCTGCATACATGATCTTCTTTGCCTAGTGTTTTCGCAATTTCTTTCCATGAATATGAAAACCTAAAGATGTCTCTGCGTCAAATTATGTATATGCTGCTCATTGAAAGTGTCCATGACTACTACTAACTACCAGAACCTTGTCTTCATTGAACGCTAATCTGCTGATCTGTGAAGTTGGTGCTGCCACCTACTGGATATACCTAATCAGTTATTTAGCACATGTGCAGTGGATGTGTACGGTTTCCAGTAGACATAAATATCAGAGCTTCACACACACTGACTGCAGCTGTCTGCAGCTGTCTGCAGCCAACCCTGGTGATGTAGTTTACGTCACTTCCTTTGCACAATCAAAACTACACATGGAAAAGTAAAGTAAACTGGCTTTAACACTCCACAGGGGGCTCATTCAGATGCAGCTACTCTCTCCTTAATCTCCATAGTGAGGCTCAGTTCAGATGCAGCTCCTCTCTCCTTACAGTCCACAGAGGGGATAATTTCAGATGCAGCTCCTCTCTCCTTACACTCCACAGGGGGCTCATTTCAGAAACAGCTCTTCTCTCCTTAATCTGCATAGTGAGGCTCAGTTCAGATGCAGCTCCTCTCTCCTTACAGTCCACAGAGGGGATAATTTCAGATGCAGCTCCTCTCTCCTTACACTCCACAGAGGGGATCATTTCAGATGCAGCTCCTCCCTCCTTACAGTCCACAGAGGGGATCATTTCAGATGCAGCTTCTCTCTCCTTTCACTCCACAGGGGGGCTCATTTCAGAAACAGCTCTTCTCTCCTTAATCTCCATAGTGAGGCTCAGTTCAGATGCAGCTCCTCTCTCCTTACAGTCCACAGAGGGGATAATTTCAGATGCAGCTCCTCTCTCCTTACACTCCACAGGGGGCTCATTTCAGAAACAGCTCTTCTCTCCTTAATCTCCATAGTGAGGCTCAGTTCAGATGCAGCTCCTCTCTCCTTACAGTCCACAGAGGGGATAATTTCAGATGCAGCTCCTCTCTCCTTACAGTCCACAGAGGGGATAATTTCAGATGCAGCTCCTCTCTCCTTACACTCCACAGAGGGGATCATTTCAGATGCAGCTCCTCTCTCCTTTCACTCCACAGGGGGGCTCACAACTCCTCCCTCCTTACAGTCCACAGAGGGGATCATTTCAGATGCAGCTCCTCCCTCCTTACACTCCTCAGGGGGTTCATTTCAGAAACAATTGCTGTCTCCTTAATCTCCACCGTGAGGATTATTTCAGAAGCAGCTCCTCTCTCCTTACACTGCAGAACAGGGCTCATTTCAGAAACAGCTCCTTTGTCCTTACAGTCCACAGAGGGACTCATTTCAGAAGCAGCTCTTCTCTCCTTACACTACAGAACAGGGCTCATTTCAGAAACAGCTCCTTTGTCCTTACAGTCCACAGAGGGATTCATTTCAGAAGCAGCTCCTCTCTCCTTACACTGCAGAACAGGGCTCATTTCAGAAACAGCTCCTTTCTCATTACAGTCCACAGAGGGACTCATTTCAGAAACAGCTCCTCTCTCCTTACACTGCAGAACAGGGCTCATTTCAGAAACAGCTCCTTTCTCATTACAGTCCACAGAGGGACTCATTTCAGAAGCAGCTCCTCTCTCCTTACACTGCAGAACAGGGCTCATTTCAGAAACAGCTCCTTTCTCATTACAGTCCACAGAGGGACTCATTTCAGAAGCAGCTCCTCTCTCCTTACACTGCAGAACAGGGCTCATTTCAGAAACAGCTCCTTTCTCATTACAGTCCACAGAGGGACTCATTTCAGAAGCAGCTCCTCTCTCCTTACACTGCAGAACAGGGCTCATTTCAGAAACAGCTCCTTTCTCATTACAGTCCACAGAGGGACTCATTTCAGAAACAGCTCCTCTCTCCTTACACTGCAGAACAGGGCTCATTTCAGAAACAGCTCCTTTCTCATTACAGTCCACAGAGGGACTCATTTCAGAAGCAGCTCCTCTCTCCTTACACTGCAGAACAGGGCTCATTTCAGAAACAGCTCCTTTCTCATTACAGTCCACAGAGAGACTCATTTCAGAAGCAGCTCCTCTCTCCTTACACTGCAGAACAGGGCTCATTTCAGAAACAGCTCCTTTCTCATTACAGTCCACAGAGAGACTCATTTCAGAAGCAGCTCCCCCCATTTTGGTGCTGATGCAGAGCAGATGACTCACCTGGACCCTTAACTGGATAAAAAAAAACCAAGACCTGAAGATGGCACTGATGATTATTCCCAGTTATTACATAACTTTGCCTGTTGCACTACAGTCATTTAGGGGGGAAATAATGAAACTGTTTAAAGTTGGCTCACTGCATTGTGAGATCTTCTTGCAGCATTAATGTGCAGGTAGTGTCGGTACACTTTATTACAGTTCAAAGTTTTATATTCCCAATGTGTGATAACTTAATGGGGCCTACCTGTGTCCACTATGAAGACACACAAATGATATTCAATGTCCAAGCAAATTTTATTAAAAGGTTAAATTTAATGATAAGGATTCAACGTTGTTTGGCAACTTCTTTATCCATTTTTTCCCCCCTTCTCCTGTCCGGCAGCTTTAGCAGAATCATGGTCTGAATGCACAGCTGTGCCTCCACTCCAGCCGGGGGGGGAGGGAGGTCCCAGACGCAGCCCCCGCAGCCAAAAGGGCATGAGCCCCAAAGAACCAGAGGTGGGTTCCCATATGCGCAGCCATGCACATACACCATACACACATCCCCACAACATACACAGACACCCACACACAGAGACAAAAGGACATAAACCAGGGCAAACACCCAGACATCATAAGACTGCAGCCACAGCCCCCCAGCCCCAAGAAGCCACTAGACGCCCATAGCTCGAGGGCCCAACCCCACCACCCGTCAGGATCCCGAGGAGATGAAGCAAATTTTATTAAAAGGTTAAATTTAGAGTCCTATCCTGCTGTACCACACACTGAGCCAAAGGATGGACAACATCACCACCACACCCCCTATCCTGCTGTACCACACACTGAGCCAAAGGATGGACAACATCACCACCCCCCCTATCCTGCTGTACCACACACTGAGCCAAAGGATGGACAACATCACCACCCCCCCTATCCTGCTGTACCACACACTGAGCCAAAGGATGGACAACACCACCACCCCCCCCCACTTTGCTGACCTCAGAGTTCTTAGGATCATTACTGCAAATTATCATCACTCACAACTTCCACAGTAAATGAAATAAATACAAATTCACTGCAGCCTTGTTCATGTGCTCTATACTGCCTGTATATAAAAATGACACACAAACGTCTTGGTTATTTCACAGGAGTTAAGAATTACCCATTTTTTGACCCATAACTCATAGGTCCCAGATAGCACACATATGTTGAAATGACATTGATTCCATATTAAACAACGTTGATCTTCAATGTTGATTTAGCATTGATCTTGCTTGTTGAAAAGGCCGTCTATCCAATGCTGGAAAATCAGCCATTTGTGATAAGGATTCAACGTTGTTTCAACACTTGTTTGGCAACTTCTTTATCCATTTTTTCCCCCCTTCTCCTGTCCGGCAGCTTTAGCAGAATCATGGTCTGAATGCACAGCTGTGCCTCCACTCCAGCCGGGGGGGGGAGGGAGGTCCCAGACGCAGCCCCCGCAGCCAAAAGGGCATGAGCCCCAAGGAACCAGAGGTGGGTTCCCATATGCGCAGCCATGCACATACACCATACACACATCCCCACAACATACACAGACACCCACACACACAGACAAAAGGACATAGGCCCATTCACTCCGAACTGCCCTACAACGTGCGGGAGAACGGATGCAACCAGCCGCGACCCCAGGGCGCCACCAGCCGAGCGACCACACAAGCGCCCCCCCACCCCCGGCAGGAAGCAGGGGTGTAGGAAGACCCTCCCACTCTCCTCCCCCATGCACCTGTGTGAAAGGTAGAGTGTTGGATGCGTGTGGAGATGTATGAGACTGTATGTAGTGTAGGGGTGAGTATGACTGTTGAGAAACTAAGATGAATTTAAAATTGACGGGCGCTGCTTGTGAACAGCTCTCCTCCACATCACTCCCCCATCAAGACCCTGAATGTATATGGTCTGAGTAAAATTGGGGGGTGGCAGCAGCACAGAGGCGAGTGATACCACCAGCCTCTGAGTAGTGCCCCCGCCCCCCAAGGCCCTGTGTGTATACTGGCATGTGATGACTAAAGTGCAATTAAAACAGGGGGAGGCAGAAGGCCGCACAGCACAGTGAGTAAGGCCACGTAAATGGCCCTCCCCACCGTAGTATGCATGGCATACGCCCCCCCCCCCCCCCCCAGAGGTCCTATGTGTGTGTATGTGGCATGTTGTGAATGAGGGGCTAATGAGCTAACCAGCTGGCTCAGTAGACACCCCAGCCCCCCAACGCGGAGCGGGAAGGAGCGGACCCGGGGCCCCCAGGGCACCGCCAGCACCAAAAGCCACCCACCCGCGGCAGCCCGGGGGAAGCACAGGCCACCCCGGCGCAGGGAGGCACCCACCGAGGAGATGGCCAAGCCCCGGGCGCCACAGCCTCGGACCCCGTACCCAGGTCTGCACCGAAGAGGCCAACCGCCCCTCCCAGGGCCAGCCCCTGCCACCACCAGCACTCCAGACCCCACGCCCCATGACCACCAGGCAGCACCCGCCCAAGCTCCCCCCCACCACCCCCAGCCAGGGCAAACACCCAGACATCATAAGACTGCAGCCACAGCCCCCCAGCCCCAAGAAGCCACTAGACGCCCATAGCTCGAGGGCCCAACCCCACCACCCGTCAGGATCCCGAGGAGATGAAGCAAATTTTATTAAAAGGTTAAATTTAGAGTCCTATCCTGCTGTACCACACACTGAGCCAAAGGATGGACAACACCACCACCACCCCCCTCAATTTGCTGACCTCAGAGTTCTTAGGATCATTACTGCAAATTATCATCACTCACAACTTCCACAATAAATGAAATAAATACAAATTCACTGCAGCCTTGTTCATGTGCTCATTACTGCCTGTATATAAAAATGACACACAAACGTCTTGGTTATTTCACAGGAGTTAAGAATTACCCATTTTTTGACCCATAACTCATAGGTCCCAGATAGCACACATATGTTGAAATGACATTGATTCCATATTAAACAACGTTGATCTTCAATGTTGATTTAGCATTGATCTTGCTTGTTGAAAAGGCCGTCTATCCAATGCTGGAAAATCAGCCATTTGTGATAAGGATTCAACGTTGTTTCAACACTTGTTTGGCAACTTCTTTATCCATTTTTCCCCCCTTCTCCTGTCCGGCAGCTTTAGCAGAATCATGGTCTGAATGCACAGCTGTGCCTCCACTCCAGCCGGGGGGGGGGAGGGAGGTCCCAGACGCAGCCCCCGCAGCCAAAAGGGCATGAGCCCCAAGGAACCAGAGGTGGGTTCCCATATGCGAGGGCGTGGCCGCTACTGTATGAGCCAAGGCCAGGGCCCCTAGGACCCCAGGCGGCCGGGGGCCGACCAGCCCCCAGTAGAGAGCCCCACCCACACCAGAGAGGCCCGAGCCCCCCCCACCTGGGCCACCAGCCAGAGGAAAGGGGCCAGCAACCATGCCCAGGAGACCAACCGCACCCAGGACGGAGCAGCAATCACGGACCCAGGCCGCCACCATCCACACAGACACTCCGCAAACACACCTCGCAGCCATGCATATACACCATACACACATCCCCACAACATACACAGACACCCACACACAGAGACACAGAGACATAGGCCCATTCACTCCGAACTGCCCTCCGACGTGCGGGAGAATGCAACCAGCCGCGACCCCAGGGCGCCACCAGCCGAGCGACTACACAAGCGCACCCCCCCCAACCCTCGGCAGGAAGCAGGGGTGTAGGAAGACACTCCCACTCTCCTCCCCCATGCACCTGTGTGAAAGGTAGAGTGTTGGATGCGTGTGGAGATGTATGAGACTGTATGTAGTGTAGGGGTGAGTATGACTGTTGAGAAACTAAGATGAATTTAAAATTGACGGGGGAAGCGTAGAGCAGCGCTGCTTGTGAACAGCTCTCCTCCACATCTCCTCCCCATCAAGACCCTCAATGTATATGATGTGAGTAAAATTGGGGGGCGTCAGCTACACAGAGGCGAGTGATACCAACAGCCTCTGAGTAGTGCCCCCGGCCCCCAAGGCCCTGTGTGTATACTGGCATGTGATGACTAAAGTGCAATTAAAACAGGGGGAGGCAGAAGGCCGCACAGCACAGTGAGTAAGGCCACGTAAATGGCCCTCCCCACCGTAGTATGCATGGCATACGCCCCCCCCCCCCCCAGAGGTCCTACGTGTGTGTGTGTGGCATGTTGTGAATGAGGGGCTAATGAGCTAACCAGCTGGCTCAGTAGACACCCCAGCCCCCCAACGCGGAGCGGGAAGGAGCGGACCCGGGGCCCCCAGGGCACCGCCAGCACCAAAAGCCACCCACCCGCGGCAGCCCGGGGGAAGCACAGGCCACCCCGGCGCAGGGAGGCACCCACCAAGGAGATGGCCAGGCCCCGGGCGCCACAGCCTCGGACCCCATACCCAGGCCCGCACCGAAGAGGCCAACCGCCCCTCCCAGGGCCAGCCCCCGCCACCACCAGCACTCCAGACCCCACGCCCACCAGGCAGCACCAGCCCAAGCTCCCCTCCACCACCCACAGCCAGGGCAAACACCCAGACATCATAAGACTGCAGCCACAGCCCCCCAGCCCCAAAAAGCTACTAGACGCCCATAGCTCGAGGGCCCAACCCCGTCACCCGCCAGGATCCCGAGGAGATGAGACCACATCCGACCACCCCTCCTATATAACGGAATTGGTCAGAGTGGAACAGAGAGAATCCAATTCACCTAATTGTTTATTTCGGATGGGAGCAGATATTCTCTCCATACTTAAGTGGTCAAACAGTAAATTTCTATACTGAGTAATCCATCCATCCATCCATTTTCCAAACCGCTTATCCTACCGGGTCGCGGGAGGTCCGGAGCCTATCCCGGAAGCAATGGGCACGAGGCTGGGAACAACCCAGGATGGGGGGCCAGCCCATCGCAGGGCACACTCACACACCATGCACTCTCACATGCATTCCTACGGGCAATTTAGCAAGCCCAAGTAGACTCAGCATGTTTTTAGACTGTGGGGGGAAACCGGAGTACCCGGAGGAAACCCCACGACGACATGGGGAGAACATGCAAACTCCACACACATGTGACCCAGGCGGAGATTCGAACCCGGGTCCCAGAGGTGTGAGGCAACAGTGCTAACCACTGCACCACCATGCCGCCCCCTATACTGAGTAATACAAGAATTATTTTTTGATTTCCAGTTCATGAAGATTTTCTTTGCAATGCCTAAGGCAGTAAGGATTATCCATCCATCCATCCATTTTCCAAACCGCTTATCCTATTGGGTCGCGGGGGGTCCGGAGCCTATCCCGGAAGCAATGGGCACGAGGCAGGGAACAACCCAGGATGGGGGGCCAGCCCATCGCAGGGCACACTCACACACCATCCACTCACACATTCACACCTATGGGCAATTTAGCGACTCCAATTAGCCTCAGCATGTTTTTTTTGGACTGTGGGGGGAAACCGGAGTACCCGGAGGAAACCCCACGACGACATGGGGAGAACATGCAAACTCCGCACACATGTGACCCAGGCGGAGACTCGAACCCGGGTCCCAGAGGTGTGAGGCAACAGTGCTAACCACTGCACCACCATGCCGCCCCAGTAAGGATTATGTGTGCCTTATTTTCTTCCATATCTAATTCACTCCTAAATAAATAAATCTCCTAAAATATACAGTGTGGGTGAGGTTTGGATATGACAGTTAAACCATACTGATAGATCTTCACATATCATCTGCCAGAACTTCTGCACCGGTGTGCAGGACCATATTGCATGCATGTACTGTAGTTCTCCACAAAGTTACCTGAGCAGTGGGAACATAAGTTTGAGTGTATAAGGCCCATTTGGAACATCCTTTGTCCTGTGTAGTGTATTCTATGGAGAGTTTTGTATTGTACAAGTTGCAAGTTGGAACTTTTAGTAATTTTGAAAGTGTTTAAACATATTTGATTCCAAAAGTTTTGCTCTGGATGAATGCATAGATCCTGCTCCCATTTTGAGGTTGCGAGGGAAATTGAGTCATCTATTTATAGATTTATAATCCCTTTATCGCGCCATATGGGAAAGTTCAATGCTTTCTTTTTTTGGCTAATATCTGGATTGTTCCAAATGTTAGATTGCAGGGGTAAGTGCAGACCTGGTTATTTTAAAAAATTCCCACCAGGCTGTCAATGAGGTGTTAATACTAAGGCTTTTAAAACAGTTATAATGCTTAATGCTAGGACTTACAGTATAAAGGGTAGTTCGGAGATTTTTACTTCTCCACTGATTGATTGTTCTAAGTCCAGCCATGGACTGTCTACTGGGCTTGATTTAATCCAATTTGATACATACTGCAATCTGTTGACTAAGAAGTAGTGAAAGAAATTTGGTAGTTCTAGACTACCATTACCTTTAGCTTTTTGTAGGGTTTTTAATCTTAGTCGCGATGGTTTATTCTTCCATAAAAATGATGAGATGCTTGAGTCTAGTGATATAAACCAAGCAATAGAGGGTTTATTGGGGATCATTGAGAACAAGTAATTGATTTTAGGCAGGATCTTCATTTTAATGGTTGCAATTCTACCCATGAGTGATACAGGTAGAGTTTTCCATCGCATGAAATCATCTTCTACCTTTTTTAATACTGGAATGTGATTCATCTGTACCAAGTCTGAGAGCCTGGTGGAAAAATGTATGCCTAAGTATCTGAGGTTACCTGACTGCAACGGAGTAGCACTTGTGTTTTGGAAATTACAATTCAAAGGCAGAACTGTTGATCTGCTCCAGTTGACGGAGTAGTCTGATATAGGTGAGAACTTATCTATAAGTGATATTGTCTTAAGAAGAGAGGCTGGTGAGTTCCTAAGAAAGAGTAATACGTCATCTGCATACAGGCTTATCTTATGGTCTATTTTTTCTGTTTGAATTCCTTTAATATGTACATTTTGTGTAATCGCCGCTGCTAGTGGCTGAATGAAGATAACAAAAAGCGAGGGAGAGAGCGGGCAGCCCTGCCTGGTGCCCCTCTGCAAACGGAGGCTTCGAGAAATTAGTTCATTTGTCCTAACACGTGCATCTGGAGAGCTGTATAGTGTTTTAATCCAGTTTATGAAGGATGAACCAAATCCAAATTTATGTAGAACTGCAAATAGAAATTTCCAATTTACTTTGTCAAATGCTTTCTCTGCACCTAGAGATATAATCGTGGTTTCTAATTTGTTAATGGAGCTGTAGTCTATAACATTCAGTAGTCTACGTGTATTATTGGCTGAGTGCCTACCCTTGATAAAACCTGTTTGGTCAGGATGTATAAGAAATGGACGAACTTTCTCTAATCTTTTGGCAATGACTTTGCAAATTATTTTAAGATCTACATTTATGAGGGAGATTGGGCGGTAACTGAATGTCAGCGTTGGGTCTTTACCAGGTTTCAGAAGCAGGCTAATAGTTCATGTTTGGAGATAGCGAGTGATCATTCTGAATTTGAGTAACCATTCTGATAAAAACGGGTGCTAGCGTTGGCCAAAATACTTTGTAGAATTCTGCTGGGAAACCATCGGGACCTGGGACTTTATTATTTGGAAGATGCTGTATGGCTTCATTGAATTCAGATACTGATAGAGGAGAGTCTAAAACAGTAATCTCTTCCAATATCGAGCTCTGGCAGATTTATATTGCTAAGAAATGTGTTGATGTCAGCATCAGATATATTATTCTGTGATGATTATAAAGCTTCATAAAATTCTGCAAAAGATTTATTAATTTGGGGCGGCATGGTGGTGTAGTGGTTAGCACTGTTGCCTCACACCTCTGGGACCTGGGTTCGAGTCTCCGCCTGGGTCACATGTGTGTGGAGTTTGCATGTTCTCCCCATGTCATCGTGGGGTTTCCTCCGGGTACTCCGGTTTCCCCCCACAGTCCAAAAACATGCTGAGGCTAATTGGAGTCGCTAAATTGCCCATAGGTGTGCATGTGTGAGTGAATGGTGTGTGAGTGTGCCCTGCGATGGGCTGGCCCCCCATCCTGGGTTGTTCCCTGCCTCGTGCCCATTGCTTCCAGGATAGGCTCCAGACCACCCGTGACCCACTAGGATAAGCGGTTTGGATATTGGATGGATGGATGGATGTTGGCCTTGGTTCTCAGGTCCCCAGCCAATCAGATCACTTTAGGGGGTTGTTGTAATTCCCTTGTACTACCATGTGAGAGGCTCTCTCATTTTGGTGGGTTTAGCCGAAGTTTCTGTAGTTCTCTTAGGGAAAGTTATACTGCCTTAAATCTGAGAGTATAACACTCGCCGTCTCATGCCTATTCAAACGAGACCAAACATGCGTGTATTTGTCCCTAACATCTATGTGTGGTGAGTTATCCTGTTTATAGTGGAAAAGGTGTCTGTGTATGGAGACTGACAGCTGTTGTTGCTGTGGATTGACTGTGGAACTCCGGTCACTCCGGGGGTGAAAGGTCTTGCTTTTCCTGTGTTGCTCCAGTTATTCCTGTCCAGTCTCTCAGGAGCTGGCAGGCCTTTGCCTTCCTTAAAAGGGGAGGTCTGATGAGTGGAGTCCAGTCTTGCCTGGGCCAGCGGAGCTCTGAAATGGACTGATGCAGGCTGATCAGAGTTGGGGCCTGCAGGACCTATACGTTTTATGTCATTATAACATGCTGAGGCTGATTGGAGTTGCTAAATTGCCCGTAGGTGTGCATGCGTGAGTGACTGGTGTGTGAGTGTGCCCCGCGATGGGCTGGCCCCCCATCCAGGCTTGTTCCCTGCCTCATGCCCATTGTTTCCGGGATAGGCTCCGGACCCCCGCGACCCAGTAGGATAAACGGTTTGGAAAATGGATGGATGGATTTATTAATTTGTTGGGGATCGTTATATTCCCCCTCGAGTTTTTAATAGAACAAATTGTTGATTTTTCTTTATTTAGTTTTAACTGGTTAGCCAGGAATCTTCCAGATTTATTACCTTGTTCAACGTTTTCCATTAAATTCCAATTTGAGTTTCCTCAAGTTGCTAATTATATGCTCTTGCGGTGAGGAAGCATAAGCTGTTTCTAATGATTTAATATTCTGTTCTAATTCTGCTAAATGTGCTTTTTCTTTATTTTTTTATGTGAGCAATAAGATATTATTTTTCCTCTCATTAGTGCCTTTCCTGCTTCCCAGATAACACATGGTGAGATTTCTGGTAGATCATTGTTATCCAGATACATTGCCCATTCATTTTTTAAATAATTAATAAAATCTTGATCTTTAAGTAAAGATGTATTGAGTCTCCAGTTCCTGCTCGTTGGTGTGACTCTGTCCTTAACCAAAGACACCGGTGAGTGATCACTGATAAGGATAGAATGTATCTGAGTTTCTGTGACGTGCCTCATCATGGAGCTGCTAATTAAAAAATAATCTAAGCGAGAATGTGAGTGATGTACTGGAGAAAAGAAGGTGTAATCCCTGGAAGTGGGGTGATGTGAACGACAGGCATCATAAAGACCAAAATCATTCATGTATTGTTTAAGAATATCTACAGATAGCCAATTCCTTTGGTTCACTGCCGTGCTGAGCCTGTCCATTTCTCGGTTCAATACCAAGTTGAAGTCTCCTCCTATAATGAGAGTGGTGTCCGAGTGATCAGAAAGTGAAGTGAAGAGAGCATGAAAAAGGAGGGGTTGTCAATGTTCCGTCCATATACACTAGCAATGCAGAAATCCATATTTTGAATATATAAATTTAATATTATAAATCTACCTTCTGCATCTATTATAGTGTTGCTAATGGTGAAGTGAATCCTTTTGTTAATCAATATGGTTACTCCTCTTTGTTTTGAGTTGTAACAGGCTGAGTACGTGTGAGGGAACTGTGGGAAGGTATGCATATATTCAGATGTTTTGGCCATATGAGTCTCTTGTAAAAAGACAATGTCTGCCTACAAGTTATTTAACTGATTAGCAATTTTTAGCCTCTTTTTCCTGGAACCAATTCCACATACATTCCATGTGACTCTCAGTGTGGACATATTTATATTACCTGTTAAGGTGTTTTTTTTTTGTGACCAAATTTTTATTAGATTTATGATTTATTATTATATTTATTATAAAAGGAGATATTACAGGTCCTAAGCATGGACCTCAGCTGGAGGTAGAAAAAATATGAAGAAGAGGGAAGATTAAACGTGACCTTAAGAGACTGGAACGATTTGAGACCTGAGTTATCAAAAATGTCACCCAGGGTGGAGATACCTGACTGAGACCACGGCGAGGAAGAGATGGGACGGCCTCCAATGTTCAGGACAGGATTGTGGAGCAACGGAACACTGGGGTGCCATTTTGGGAAGGGGCCCAACAATTTCTCAACCCTTCTCCATGTGCGAAGGGCCTGACAGATAATCAGACCGACGGAGGCAGAGATGGATTTGAATTTAACAGGGAGGAAAGGAAGCGAGGCTAGATGATGGGGGAGAACATATTCTGCTTCGATAGGAAGCCAGGCAGGGGGATGCTGGGGAGGACTGATCCAGCTCCAAACCGGCCTTAGAGTAAAAGCAAGGTGGTAAATTTCGAAGTCCGGGAGAGAGACGACCCCATCCAACCGGTCACGGATTAGGGTAGAGTGTCTGACGGAGGGTCTCTTGCCATCCCAAAGAAAAACAGAAATAGTAGACTTGACAGGCCCAGTACCCAGGTGGAGGGGAGAGGGGAAGCATGGAACTCATAAAATAACAGCCAGCCTAGCCCGAAATGAGAGGGGAAGAGAAGACCACGAGGAGATCGAGGCTTTAATGCCCTCGAGAGTGCAGCGGAAGCCAGCAGCTGTGAGCTCTGCAACTGATGGGTAAATGTCCAACCCCAGGTATCTGAAAGACCCTGCCTGAGGAATAGAAGGAGGAAGTGAAGAGGAGCGGCAGGTAGGATTCAACGGAAGGAGAGAAGATTTTGCCCAGTTAATCCAATAGCCAGACAGGGATTCATATGATTGAAACAGGTTAAGGACATGAGGGAGATCCACAGGAGCATTGCCGAGGTAAAGAAGCAGATCATCAGCATATAAAGAAACTGACTGAGGGACACCTTTCACTAGGATGGGGGAAATAACATCTGAGTGACGGAGAGCGGCAGCCAGAGGCTCCAACGACAGATTAAAGAGTAGGGGGGAGAGGGGACAGCCCTGCCTGGCCCCCTGAAGAAGCCGAAAAGGAGGAGAAATGTTGGCATTAGTCAAAAGGACAGAAGAGGGGGAGGAGTAAAGGGTCTGGACTAGGTTGATAAAATAAGAGCCAAAACCCATTCTATGCAGGACCCTCCACAAAAATGACCAATTCATCCTATCGAAAGCCTTCTCTGCGTCTAAAGAGAGAAGGGCGGCAGGGAAGGGAAAGGAAGGAGCAGTGTGAAGTACATGGAGGAGGCGACGGATGTTGTCAGCCGCATGACGGGATTTAATGAAACCAGGTTGGTCTGGGTGAATCAATTTGGAAATCACCGCCTGCAGTCGACGGGCAAGCACCTTGGCTAGCACTTTGATGTCTGAATTCATAAGGGACAACGGGCGATAGCTGGAGCAATCTGTAGGGTCCTTACCTTCTTTGAGCAACAAAGTCATCAAGGACTGATTAAGAGAAGGATGGAGATGGGAGGCAGAAATGGCAGAATTCAGCATGTGGAAGAGAGGAGTAGAGAGCTGCTTCCAGAAGGCAGAAAGGAGTTCAGGGGGGAGGCCATCGGGCCCTGGAGTCTTCCCAGGCTCATGGAGTCCAGAGCCTCTTTAAGTTCTGACATTGAAAGGGGAGCCTCGAGCATAGAGGCTTCTGGGCCTGAGAGACAAGAAAGTGGTACAGAGTCAAGAATCGAATCAGGGTCAGAGGGTGGAAAGACAGTGGGAGGGGAGAATACATCTGAGCAAAATTGAAAAAAGCTACTGTTAATTTCCTCTGGGTCAGTGGTGAGAGCTCCGTCCTTGGTTCTAACAGAAATTGTGGAGAAAGAGTCACATTGCTGAAGTCTGAGAGCCAACAACTTACTGGGCCTAGCACCCGAGACATAATATCGTGACCTAGTGCGATGAACCATAAACTCAGCGCGGTGTGACAGAAGGACATTTAGCTCCGCCCTGATGTTTAAAATGAGGGTCTCATGATCCAGATCAACCACTACAGGACGAGCACTCTCTAAGTGAGCTAGCCGCCTTTCGTGATCACAGATCTTCCGGTGACGTTCGCTAAGTAGGCTACTGGCAAAAGCAACCGTGGCATCGTGGAGAAAGCCCTTTATTGCCATCCAGCAGTAGACTGGGTCATCAGTTGAGCCTGTATTAATTGAAATAAATTCTTCAAGTCTAGGAGTCAGATAGGCTATATATTTAGAGTTTTGAAGCAAAGAAGTATTGAGCTTCCATCGTGGGGCCTGAGGAGAGACAGAAAGTACAGCTAAGTGGAGGAGAGCACACTTGTGGTCAGACACAGAGGAAGAAATCAGAGAAGCATTAGAAACAGCAGAGGCAAGAGAGTGAGAAACAAAGATGTAGTCTATGCGAGACTGGGATTTGAAGCGAGGTGAGAAGAAGGAAAATCCTCTGGCGGAGGGGTTAATTAGGCGGAATGAGTCGACCAAATTCAAGTCCTCCACGAATTTACACAGGGAACGTGTGGAGGGAGGCACCCGGCTACCCACGAGAGAGGGAGATTTATCAAGGACAGGGTTGTGGACAGCGTTAGCATCAGTCCCAATAACAAGGTCAAATTCCTGAAATTTAAGAAGGTGGTCAGAAAGATCCCGAAAGAATGAGGCGCGTGGGGGAGTGGGAGCGTATGCGGCAACAAAGCAGACCTTCCTACCCCCCAGGTCAGAGAGGGCGTAACAGTACCTGCCGTCAGCATCCCCCCCTGAGTTAAGAATATGAATCTGAAGGGACCGCTTGACTAATATGGCTACTCCACATCTACGTGAGGAAGCTGATGAAGTGGAGATAACCCTGTAGAACCTGGAGGCCGCCCGCAGTGCATCTCGCTGGAGAAGGTGGGTCTCAATTAAAAAGGCAAGGTCAACGTGCTGCCTCTTCAAAAAATCTGTCACACTGGACCGTTTTTTGGGAGTATTCAGAGCCCTAACATTCCAGGAAGCTATATTTATATTGGCCATGATCAAAACAAAACAGACAGTAAGGAGTAAACAAGGGAAAAAAACAAAGTCTCAATATACCAGACATGAACCAGAAGCTGAATGTGCCGGTCGGTGAACCGTGACTTCAGGAAGTAAGTCTCAGGGAAAAACCCCTTCCCACCCCCCCAAGCAGACACAAAAATCCCCCAGACCCATGCTCCGGACAGGCAACGCAGCAGTAACATAGAAGACATTAAAAAAGTAATCGGGACTGCGGCCAGGTCCAGAACAACCACCCTCCCGCCCCCTCCGACCGAAGTCAGAAACTGCGCGCATGTGGCGCCCGAAGCTAAGCCACAAAACACACTAACTCCGCGCACACGTCCCCCAGCCCATTCTGAGTAACAGAGACACAGATAAAACAGACCCCGTGCCACTGCTGCTGCCCCGTGTACAGAGCAGGAAAAACGGCAAATGGGAGTAGTCAGGCAATAGCACTAAAGCAGACATCCAATTAATAAACTAATAGAAGCAGGCGAAAAGTGCAAAGTAAACAAAAACAAAAGCATCCCATAACAGTACATTACAATACACAGGACCCACAGTGATCGCAGAAAAATTAAAATAAATGAAAAAATAAAAATAAATGAATAATAATAATAATAATAATACATATATTAAAAAAAGAAACCGGCAAACCCAAAGGGGAGCGAAATAATTATACGGGAAGAGTCCCAAGAGACTGGAAATGATCCATGGCGGTGTTCACGTCCTCCGGAGTAGCGGACATGACCTGCTGGCTTCCAAAAGACAGCTTCAGGCGCGCAGGGAAAATCAGGAAAGGAGAAAGACCCAACTCCTTCGCTCTCCGGATCGGCGCGTTCATCGCCTTCCTGGCTGCAGCCGTCTTGGCGCTAAAGTCTTGAAAGAAGAAAATTCTCCCACCTTCAAAGCTGAGGTCCTGGACTTTGTGGGCTTCACGCACCACAGCCTGCCGGTCACGGAAGTCGATGAAGTGCATGAGGATGGGAGGCGAACAAGAAGAGGTATCGGACCGGCCATACAGCCTGTGGGCACGGTCAATGGCTGGCTGGAAATTAGGGAGATGGGGGAAAATAGCTGGCCAGAGGCTGTTAAGAAAAGACCGCATATCGCCCCCTTCGCGCCCTAGTTTAATCCCAACTACTTTAAGATTGAGGCGATGGGGCTGCGGTCCTCAATCTCAGTGATTTTATCATCCAGGGAAAGTAGGCCCTTATTAAAATCAGCCAGCTCCCTGGAGTGTCGATCGGTCACAGACTTCACAGAGGCGACTTCTTTTTGAATAGATTTAAGGTCCGCCCTCAGCGAGTTCAGGTCAGCGCGGAGCTCCGAATGGTGTTGCTGGAGCGTGCCATTTAAGGAGTTCACCTGTTCGGAAAGGAAGTTCTTCATTTCCTCAAGAAAAGGTGCCAGGAGAGGGGAAAGGGCCTCTTCAGAAGCGCCGCCATCAGAGCGAGGCACTTTCTGCTCCGGACTGGGAAGAGCTGGGCGAGGTCTGCGCTGATTAGCAGCCATCAGGAAGCATAAAAGAATGAGCGCCGAATTCGTATAGAATTGCGAACGGGTAAGTGGCAAGGGGACTGACTAAAGGGCAAATAGGTGGATGGGACGCGCGGACGAGCAGAGTTAGGCAGCCATTAGCGACGAGCGTCACGTGACCAGACCTTCGCCCAGTTGTGTCTGATTATTTTCGCCCAGTCTTGTCTATTTCAGTCCGTGTCTTCCCCTGGTTTTTGCCGTCATTGATGTTGGTTAGCGTCAGTAGATGTCTGTACCGTCCTCCCAGCCCGCCTGCGTATCCCACACTCTGACATATACTGTATGTGTGCTTTTTTTATCTAAAGATAGATATAGATCTAACAGTTTTTGTGTGTCTATAAGATTATTAAAACAATTATAATAGTGTTATTTTTAAAAGAAAAGTTCATTTTTAAACTGCCATAGAATTAATATGTATATATTATGTATGAGTCATGCCCGGCTCGTCCGCTCCTCCTGTGTGCCACGCCCCCTGCCTACCCACGTGTTTTCTCCCGATTGTACCCAGCTGTGTCTAGTTCATTTGCTCAGTCCTGTGTATTTCAGTCCGTGTCTTACCTGAGTCCTTCGTCCGTCATTGATGTCGTATGATGTCTGTTGCCGTCCTGTATCCCCGTTTCCTGGACTTCCAAATTAAACTCCCGTTTTGCCTCGTATCCTGCCTTCCTGCTTCATGCTTGCCTGTTTACCCGCACGATCGCCGCATACCTCTGCTGTGATCGTGACAGTATGTATATCATTGTGCTCAGAACTTAACATTTAACTCTTGCATCAGAGACAGTTCTTTTCAACATGAAGCAGAAAGCATGACAATGTCGCCCAACTATCTACCTTGGGTCAGATATGCTCAGAATTTCAGCGTGTACCTAAAAAATTACATGAATTTTCCTTGTTTGTATTGTTTATATTGATACTTCTTTGTATTGTTTGCCTTAAAATGCGGAAAATAAGATGTAAAATGGTCGAGACTTAACAGTAATGCAAATGAAATAAAGGAAGAAGAAATATCCATGTGAAATGTGACTAGCAAGCAGAAAAGGATAATACTTATAAATAAAAGCCTCTGATATGTAAATAGGAAAGGCTGGGCTTGCATGTCTATAGAAACCTCTGAGTTAATGGGAAAGCTGTTCAGTAAGCAGGGTCTATAAAAACATACTTTCTACTGAACGCTCAGTAAGGAAGCTGTTTTAGATTAAAGGATAATACTTATAAATAAAAGCCTCCGATGTGTAAATAGGAAAGGCTGGGCTTGCATGTCTATAGAAACCTCTGAGCTAATGGGAAAGCTGTTCAGTAAGCAGGGTCTATAAAAACATACTTTCTACTGAATGCTCAGTAAGGAAGCAGTTTTAGAGTAAAGGCATAACTGAACCTTGGGACTGATACTTCCAATATCTACAATATCTACATTTTTGAGTGACTTTGGAGTCACATGCTGATGTGAATTAAATAATGGAGTCATGCATTGTAGCCATAAAGTTAAAACACATAAAACACATATTGGCTGTGCCTATTATCTTCCTTAGACACACAGAATAGTTTCAGAATCATTTAAAAACTTTTTTATTTATTCATCCACATGTCTACAAAACAATGCATTCAATTCAGCAAAGTGGAGGAGCTGAAATGGTATATTTTACAACAAATAAGTCCTCATGTCTATTATTTATTCATTTGAAATTATTTTAAATGTTTATATAAAATCAAATTTTATTGAAGAATACTGACATGGAAAAATCATATTTGAGTACATGGATCTTATACAGTATTTATGGATTTATCAAATCTGGCATATGATCCGGTTTAAAAATCAGTATATCGTTATAGAGGTTGATTTAGTTCTTGATAAGATTATTGTGTTTTTCTTTGTTGTACTGTAACTTCCCAAATTAAAATAAGAAAGACAAACAAGTAAAAAAATGATGTAGTACCCAAAAGCATTTCTATTACATAATCATATTTGCTATTGATTCAAGCCCATGTAAAATATAACATGCCTAGCCAACAAAATACATCTCATCCATAGAATCAACACACTACTTGTTAGTAGGTGGAAGTGGAATGATGGAAGGGGGGTTAGGATTGTCATTAAGTACCATGTCACGGCAGAAGAGGACATCTTCCTTGCCAAGGCCGAGCTTGTACTGCCAGATGTACATTTTAGTGTGGGGCTGCAGAGTCAGGGTCATGGTCTCTGCCACCTGAGTTGCTTCTTCCCAGTTTTCACTTTCTGTGTTGACGCTGATCCCTCCATATTCTGCTGACAGAGAGAACTGGTATTTGGCAATCGCCGCTGTCAGAGCACCTGACTCATATGTGCTGCTTATATTCACTTTCCAGTTGTGCTCAATACTCGATGACTTGGATTTGGTAAAGCCCACTTTCCGGGTTATCTTCTTTTCCCAGGTTACGGGAATTTCTAAATCATTGGAAATCATCTTAATGAGATCCCATTTTCCAAAGGCTGGGCCATGTGTCTGACCAAGCCCTCCAGGAAGGAAGTTAAGAACATCTGGATGAACTGAGAATGTGTCTGCATGGGTATCTTTGTTAAGATTATCAGTTTTGTGATACTGGATCCCCCACTCATCTTTTGGCTTGAGAAAGTAGGAGTAGCTCTTTGTGCCCCAGTAGAACAGGCCATCCTTGCAGTTGGGAGGCAGTTGGTATTCAGCTGCATCACTATCCTTGTTCATATTGGATGTTTTGTGATACACACCTTTGCTCTTAAATATTATGTAGAAATCACCATTAGCAGACAGATAGTGATCACCCCCTTGACAGTTTGGGTGCAGGTTATACACCACAGCATTAAGATCTTTGCTCATATCGGACACACATCGGTAAGTGTTGCCTTTGATGACGTAAAATTTGTTATTGTGAGTGGCCAGATAGTGGTCTCCACCCTGACAGCAGGGGTGCAAGCTGTAAATCGTGAGGTCAGAGCCTCCGTGGAAATCTGTTGAGTACATGAAACAGCCAAGATCAGAGCGAATTATATAATAATTCTTATCTACAGCACAGAAATCAACCCCTTTGGCTTTGGTCTTTGGGAGGATATCGGCCATCTTTTTTCTGAAAAATGAGTTAACAGGATGGTTGTCATCAAAAGCATCAGTATTTTCATGCATTCTACAGCACCGGACGGGAGGAAATTGGAACAAACTACAGAGAGTTATACATAAGGAAACAAATAAAAATGAAACATTGGTTAACCCTCTGGGGTCTTGGAGTAGGAAACACACTTTCACTGACTGAGGCATGGTCACACAGTTAAGCAGCATGAAGGTGAGCCATTCTGAGAAAGTAATATTCATCATATGTCAAAGTGAAATTAAATGACATAGAATTAAGTGGCTTTAACAGAAAACAAGGCAATAAAATTCACAAGGATACTTACAGTTAAGCTGGACTGCAAAATACAGTGAAGCACAGTGTTCTACAAGAATAAGCAGTGATAGATGATTAGAAGAGCCTCTATATATACTGTATAGGGAAATGATTTCACAATTGTGATACCATTGCGAAATTCTTTTGAAAAATGTTTCCTCATGGCCTTTGCATGAGGGAGGGTATGGGTTGGGCTGACTGGACCTTTATCTGTAGAGTTATTTCTTATTCAGCAAAATATTCATCTATCCATCCATCCATTTTCTAAACCGCTTATCCTACTGGGTCACGGGGGGTCTGGAGCCTATCCCGGAAGCAATGGGCACGAGCCAGGGAACAACCCAGGATGGGGGGCCAGCCCATCGCATTACACACTCACACACCATTCACTCACACATGCACACCTACGGGCAATTTAGCAAGTACAATTAGCTTCAGCATGTATTTGGACTGTGGGGTATAGGGAGCCGCCCACTGGCCCAATGGCGGAATCCAATGGCGCAGCCGAAGGCTATGAATGCGTGTTGTTTCTTCCGAGCGCTCCTGGAAATTACTTACCCTTTTTACTATATAAAGTATTCTATTAGACACATATCTGACTCCATTTTATTAAAGACCTTATTTCAGTATATTGT
This sequence comes from Brienomyrus brachyistius, assembly GCF_023856365.1. Classification (NCBI taxonomy): domain Eukaryota; kingdom Metazoa; phylum Chordata; class Actinopteri; order Osteoglossiformes; family Mormyridae; genus Brienomyrus; species Brienomyrus brachyistius. Next base: position 635,495 of record NW_026042309.1, read on the forward strand.
AGTCATGATGTTTATGTTGTTCGGATTACTTAGGGACTCTCCTTTATATTACCAACTCTAATTTACCCCTGACGGAGGAGTCCGCCAGATTCGCCTCGGCCGACAGGGCGATCCGCGGACCTGTTCCACAGGGTTTGTCTTAGAGGTATGGAAATCGCCACCATTTAAGACAATGTCAGCCTCTGATTATTCGGGTCCCTCGATCTATATAATTACCCAAAGGCTCAGTATCCGCCAATCACTGAGCTTGTGGGCGCCTTGGAGATTAAGCCGATGTTTACCCAAACCACATGTACGTCCACCTCAGAGGCTCAGCCGGGGGCAGCCCATATCATAACATGTGTCAACCTCAGCGGCTGTGAAGGCGCACGTTTCGAATAGGTAGTTTGTACGAGGCTTACTTTGGGCCTGTCTCAGGGACTCCACCGATGCTACCCGGTATCTACCTTGTGAGCGTCTCAGGGACTATGCCCGGTGCCTAGGAACATAGTGTGTACGCCCCTCAGAGGGTAGATACCGAACCTTTCATCAGCATGTGTTGACCTCAGAGGTTACGTCGGCCCATAACTGAGCTTGTGCGAACTCCAGAGGTGTAGTTTTGGTATCCACCTAACTTAACCTGGGCAGTCGAGTTTGGGACCCGGATAAAGGGAATTTAACCCAGAGGCTGCAAGATAGTATTTACCACTTTAGTCCTAATCAGGATAGAAATCCAATCTGTAAAGTTTATAAAGAAGTTAGCAAATCAGACAGTCGTAAAGTAATCAGAACATTTATTAAACATACTACAATATACAATCATTGACATGTGGCCACATATTCTGAAATACATTAGGACACATACAATATTAAACAATCACATATCTCAGCTGAGAGTGCACAAAGTTCTCAGGGGCTCAGCCGGGGGGCAGCCCGGAAAGTCTACAGACTACAGATGGACTTTCGCACAGTTCTCTGTGGGAGCTCTGATTACAGAGTGACTCCCTGACCTCTTCTGAGGCCCTTCCTTAAGTATCCAAACCAGGTGATGGCATGTCTCTGAAGACTGACCAATTTCGGTCAATGGTTAATTTTAGGGACATTGCTGACCTTGGTTCTCAAGTCCCCACCCAATCAGATCACTTTAGGGGGCGGTTATAATTCCCTTGTTCTACCATGTGAGAGGTTCTCTCATTTTGGTGGGTTTAGCCAAATTTGTCTATATTCCTTAACTTTGAGAGTATAATACTCGCCGCCTCATGCCCATTCAGGTGTCTGTGTCTTGAGGCTGACGGCTGTTGTTGCTGTGAGTTGACTGTAGGGCTCCGGCCACTCCAGGGGTGAAAGGTCTTGCTTTTCCTGTGTTGCTCCAGTTATTTTTATCCAGTCTCTCAGGAGCCGGCAGGCCTTTGCCTTCCTTAAAAGGGGAGGTCTGATGAGTGGAGTCCAGTCTGGTCAGGGTCACGGATCCTTTTCTTAGACTCTGAAATGGACTGATGCAGGCTGATCAGAGTTGGCGCCTGCGGGGCCTATAAGTTTTATGTCCTTACAGTTTCATGTAATTTTAGACAACATTTAGACAACAAACACGAAATATCAAAATCATCACCAAAAACACTATCATTTCAATTAATCATTCAAAACAATCTTTTTTACAAATGCTTTATAGCTTCTCATATTGTCTTTGTGTTTGTGTGGGAGTGTAGGATGGTGAAAATATATTCTGAATTAGTTATACATCTTTAATTTCACAAAAAAAAGATTGCTTTGCATTTGTTCTTTTTGCGGATGCTGTCACGATAGGTCGCGGAGGCAAGCGGCTGGCAGGTGTGGAAAAAGTAAGCGGACAGGCAAAAACGGGGCAAAACGGGAGTTTAATTAGGAAGCGCGGACGGGGAAACATCTCACGCATACAAACATCAATGACGGACACTGGACTCGGGTAAGACACTGACTGAAATACACAGGACTGATTGAAAATAAACGGAACCAGCTGGGTACGATTCGGGAAACACACGTGGGTAAGCAGGGGGCGTGGCACACAGGAGGAGCGGACGAGCCGGGCGTGACAGAACCCCCCCCCCAAAGGCGCGCTTCACCGGGCGCGCCCGGGAGGAGGCGAAGGACGGGACGAGACCGGGGAACCAAAACCTGAAAAACAAGAACCAAAACCATCAAGGGACAGGGAACAAGACAGACAGGCAAAACTGACACAGAGGCAGAAGCCAGGACAAGACACGACACAGGACAGGAAAGGCAGAGAGACAGATCAGGAAGGGAGAAACAGAGGGAACAGGAGGAACAAAAGGAGCGGGAGTGATGGGAGGGAACGACAGGAAACCAGGAGCGGAGCGGGGCAGAACAAAGGGACCAAGAACAGAGGACAGCGGGACAGAGGCAGGAGGAGGGACAAACACTGGCGGGACCGGGGCAGGAAAGGGAGAGAAGGAGGGGGAATTAAGGGGAGCCCGAGGGAGCCCAAGTGGGCGACGGGAGGCAGCCGGAGGGGCCGCAGGCGGCCGGGAGGCCGGAGCCGGAGGGGACCTCGGAGGGGCCGAGGAGACAGGGCGAGGGACCCGCGGAGGGGCCAGGGAGGGAGCAGGAGGGAGCACCAGGGAAGGGGACGAGGGAGCTGGAAGGGGCCATGGCAAAGGCAAGGCGAGGGGGGGAGCCGCTGCAGGCGGCGACGTCCTCCGACGGGCCGCAGGTAGGGGCCCCGCAGGCGACCGAGGAGCCGCCGTCGGGGAACCCCCAGGCGACCGACCAGGCACCGGAGGGGGGAGCGAGGCAGGGCGACGAGGCATCGGAGGGGGACCCGCAGGCGACAGCCGACCCGGAGGGCCAGGAACCGCAGGCGCCCCCCGAGCCCCAGCGCAGGCGACGGAGGGCGAGCCAGGGGGCAGGGCGGGCAGGACCCCCGTCCTGCGTCTGTGTCCCCTCCCCTTACGGGACACAGACATTATGACCCTCGGTCGGGGTCGAGTTCGCCGGAGCGAGGGACAAGGGGTCACAGGAGCGGGGCCACGGACAGTAGCGGGGCCAGGGACAGTAGCGGGGCCAGGGACAGGGACCCGAATAGGGTCAACAGGCGGAGGGGGCGCCTCTGGAGCTGCAGCAGGGAGAGGGGGCGCCACTGGAGCTGCAGCAGGGAGAGGGGGCGCCACTGGAGCTGCAGCAGGGAGAGGGGGCGCCGGGACAGGAACACGGTCAGGCTGCGGGGGCGCCGGGACAGGAGCTGCAGGTGGCTGCAGTGGGGGCGCCGGCCCGGGAGCTGCAGGTGGCTGCAGAGGGGGCGCCGGCCCGGGAACTGCAGGTGACTGCAGTGGGGGCGCCTCGGGAGCGGCTGCAGCAGGCGAAGACAGGAGCGCCTCAGGATCAGCTGCAGCAGGCGAAGACGGGAGCGCCTCAGGAGCGGCTGCAGCAAGAGGAGAGGGGAGCGGCTGCGAAGGCGGCTGCACGAGCGGCGTAGGCGGCTGCTCGGGAGCAAAGTCCGAGGGCGGCGGCGGTCGCACGGGAGCGGGGTCCGCAGCTCTCCGGAGCTGGATCAGCCTCCGGAGATCCTCTGTTAGTTTCTCCAGGTCAGCTGGAGGGGAAGCGGGAGTGAACGCGGCGAACTCCTCCCCAAGCTGCCTGGCGAGCTGGTCCACCTCAGGCGACCCCTGCCCGGCCAGTTCATCCATCACCCTCCAGTATAACCCCTGGAGGGTGAAGAACTGGGTGGCGAGGTTAAGGGGCGTAGCGATCACCTCCTGCGGGAGCGCCGCTGCCGCAGGCGGCGGGGCGGGCAGGTCGCGCGCAGGCGAGACAGGCTTGGCCCCTTTAAGGCGCCGGGGTACTCGCGGAATAGCGTCTCTTCCCGTCCGGATTCCTCCCCAATTGTCCAGGCGTTCCGGCCGGTAGGTGCACCGCTCTAGGGGCGGTAGGAGGACTGGACTTCTCCGCTCGGAGTCCGCGAGTAGGAGGGGTTCCTCCTCCTCGTCTTCAGACGGGAGCCATAGCCTGGCTAGCGCGCAGGCTCCCAGGCAGATCTCCGGCTCCTTCGTGATCCGTCTTGCCCGCTTGCTTTTCTTTTTGAGGTCCGTCATTCTGTCACGATAGGTCGCGGAGGCAAGCGGCGATCGTGCTGGCAGGTGTGGAAAAAGCAAGCGGACAGGCAAAAACGGGGCAAAACGGGAGTTTAATTAGGAAGCGCGGACGGGGAAACATCTCACGCATACAAACATCAATGACGGACACTGGACTCGGGTAAGACACTGACTGAAATACACAGGACTGATTGAAAATAAACGGAACCAGCTGGGTACGATTCGGGAAACACACGTGGGTAAGCAGGGGGCGTGGCACACAGGAGGAGCGGACGAGCTAGGCGTGACAGATGCCGTGAGTGTATGTGTTTTCTGTGCGAGATTCGTTAGTATTGTCCTAAGGAGGCACCTGTATGCAGTGAGACCGGACTCTCTCCTCAAGTGCAAAATGTGAATTTGCACTTTTACAGGGTTGTTCTGGAACCATCATTAATATTCATGAGAGAATATTACTGATTAGTCACTGAATGCCTTAAACCAGGGGAGCCCAAATCCAATCCTGGGGGGCCAGAGTCCTGCACATTTTTGGGTTTCCCCTCATTTAACACACCTGATTCATCTCCTTGTGCTAATAACCACACAGCTCTTGAACTGAATCATTTATGGTGGATCAGGGAAAGAACTAAGCTGCACAGGGCTCCGACCCCCCAGGACTGGATTTGGACACCCCTTCCTTAGGCAGAAGAAACAGGCAGCACATGTTGATGTTAACTGGCCAATCAGGTAGTGCCTTTCTCATAAATATTAATCAGCCAGCCAATCATGTAGGGCTTCACTCATGAATATTAAAAGATTCTCCTGATCCACCTTGTTAAATTTGCACCCTGGACGCACTGGAAGTGAGGCGGAAAATATAAAATTTCATTTCGGCGCCCATGTTAACAGATTAGAGCGGCCGCGTGCGTGCGCGAGATGCGGGGCTCAAGCTCGCGGCAGCGGCGCCGCATCTACAGTCACGCGCGCGGTAAGCGGTTCTCTATGGAAGCGTATTGCATTCATCTGAGAAGAAATCAGTTCTGTTTTTCCGAGTTAATGAGATAATAATCCCGTTTTTCTGAGCAATATTTTTCTGAGTTAATGAATCCTTTCTGTTTTTCATGATGCACGATCTGTGTAGTTTAATCCGCTTTTATTGATGGTTTGTAGATGGTATTATCATTAGTTTGCCGGCTTTGCGCGGCACCTATTCCGCCCCGCTTGACACTGCAGTGTTTCTCCCGGATCAGTAGATACAGTATGACGTTGCAGTATGAAATGCATTCAGACCGGTGTTCTATAAATTCATCCTACCTGTGAATCCGTCCTACTTACACTCACCGCGCATGCGCTTCTGAATATTTTTCCACTTTTGCGGAACGCCCATAAATCCGTGCTGCTCTTGTGGTTAACGTTACCTGCGGTGAGTATATATATATTTTTTTCTTGTTTGTCAGATTTTATGGTAACGTTTTCTTGTTTGAGTGATTTTATGTTAACTTTGATTGTACATATAATGTAACTGTAACAGTTTATGAATATACTATTAGTATATTTTATGACAGAACACATGTATAACGTTATTTTTTATGCTAACCTGTAGTAGCTTGTCCTAGTCGTACACGTTGTACACATTTTTACCGTTTGTGTGGATTTATTTTATATTGTTTTCGCTATACAAATAATTACTAACAATTTAACTAGCTACCTAACTAGTTTTCATGGCAGCGAAAACACCTAGACTCTAAAAATCAATGCACCAAAGACAATCAAATGATACTTAAGTGTTCATATGATTCTGTAGATAATAGGAAGGTTAAATAAAACTTAATTTTAATGGTCACATTCACACACTATTATCAGTTTGGCCACCAGTCAGGCTACAATGCATGTGACTATAGGAGAAAACCATAGCACTTTGAGTAAACCCACCAAACACAGGGACAACATGCAAACTCTGCACACAGAGCCCCAGGTGGGGAATTGAACCTGCAGTCGTGAACCCCTTGCCCCCGTTTTAACCATGTCCCTATAACCAATGTTACTGTGCAAACCTAGATGGAGAACTTCAATATGGAACAAGGAGAGTGATCAAAACAAAGGAGGAGACCAGGTCAATCTTCAGTGAGTTCCATTCATCACCTTTGGGAGGGCACACCAGGATCAACAAGACACGGAATGCCATATGTTCCAGATTCTACTGGTATGGCATGTCAGTGGACATTGAAAACTGGGTATGTATGAGTTGATGTATTTTCTTCAAATGAATGTGAAGACTCTACAGGCATGAAATGTTTTTATATCCTTTAGATCTTGGAATGTGATGAGTGCCAAAAGGTAGGGAGGCCTTTGACAGCTGTACAGACACTGGAGTGTATTAAGGTAATCCGTAAATTTTTTTTAGAGACATTAAGATGCTAAATGGCTATAAATAAATGCATGCAGTATGTATATACAGTTCATACTCCAATCTCTACATGTACTTTTACAAATTTCAAATTGTATTTACTAGTATTTACCCCAAGAGTAAATACACACAAACATAGTGATAATGTAGGTATCTGCTGTGTGGGAGCTGGTTGGAATAGATTTGACTGGACCATTGCCCAAAACCACTGATGGCTACCAGTATATCCTTACAGCGACAGATTACTTCTCTAAATGGGTTGAAGCATTTCCTTTGAAAGGAAAGTCTGCAACTGAAGTTGGAAGGCATCTCTGTTCCATGATTTACAGACACGGATGTCCGAAAAGAATTCTGTCAGATCAAGGAAGAGAATTTGTCAATGAAGTAATGAAGTAATGAAGTGTCCTTTTAAAGTGCAGGCAGTCAGATATTGGGTTTGGAGTAGACCAGTAGCTTTAAGATGTTTATGACCAAAAAGTAGTATTATCACTGTAACTAAGCTTTATTCAGTACCATTGAGAACACATTTCTTTCTTTGTTTATTCACAAATTTATTTATTTAGTATTTAATAACTTTGTTTTTCTTTTAAAGCTCAACCGCAGCCTGTGTGAGATGTTGCACATTGAGAGAAGTGTAACTGCAGCCTACCATCCACAAACAGATGGACTGGATGAAAAAACAAACGACAATATAAAATGGTTGGTGTTTTATTTTTTTGGATGTTTTATTTTTTGTGTGTTGTGACCAGATTTGTTATATTTACTAATTTTATTATTTTTTTACTTTAAATTATCTGTTAAGAGCTCTGAAGAAACTGGTTAACAACCAGCAGAATGACTGGGACATCTATCTGGATGCAACATTATTTTATTTAAGGTCAAAGGTCCATAGAACCACTAAACATTCACCATTTCTGCTTGTGTACGGAAGAGAGGCAGTGTTTCCTTCACAGGTTCCCATTAAATTGCCAGTAAGTACAATTACTCATATCTTGACATAGTTTAGCATAGTTTCTTGTGACAAGGTGATTGCAAGCTAATGAATTGGGGCTTGAACAGCCATGGCAATTGCTTCTGAAAACAGCTACGACATGTTCCGTTTTTTATATATCTATTTTATAATCACATATAAGGTCTTGTAGTTTCAATGCAGGTGTTTGTGCTGTTTTTGCAAACTGTCCTGTGGTAGAACTATGTCTTGAAAGTTTTCCACAGCTTTCTATGTACATACAGGGGGTGTAGATGTTTTCACCTTTTTATTTCTTAAATTGTTTACATTTAGGGGCAGCACGATGGGTTAGTGGTTGGCACTGTTGCCTCACAGCAATAAGGTCCTGGTTTCAAATCCGTTTGAATGGGGCCTTTCTTTGGGGAGTTTGTTCTCCCTGTGCACAATTGTTATAATTTGTATGACTTTTCAACCTGTTTTATTTCACTTCATGTTAAGGCCATGCAGGACAGGGAAAATGTTAATCATAAATTGTGATTTCTGTCTTTCCATTGTGGTCTTACTTGTTAGCTTTCCACAATCATCCTCCCTGATGAAGCAAGTTACGGTGAGTTCAAACAGTTGAAAAACAAAACAATGGAGGGCATTAAAGCTACCACAGAAGAAAATATAAAGAAATCACAGGAAAAGCAACAGGCAGCTTATGTGAAAAGGGTGCAAAAGAAATACAAAAATGTTGTGTACAAAGTTGGAGATGAAGTTCTTTTGGCCAACATAAGAAAATATGGAAGGAAGGGTGGCAGAATGGAACCTGATTGTCTCTATAGTGTATGGTCCAGAGAAATCAGTGGGAAAATTGTAACACTAAAAAATCGCGAAGGAGCAATATTGAGAAACAAATATAACATCAGCCACCTGAAGCCATACAGAAGGAGCTCACAACCCACTACACAACCCACTGATCCATCCAACGACCCTCCTTGTGTGGAACGAGTCAAGCCCACGCTAAGACCTCAGCAGTCTTTGGACAAGGACAATGACCCAGAGGTAATCAAGCACAACTTGAAGAGACCCTCTGTTATTGTTTTTGCCAAAAACATATTGATGGCTCAGATGACAGCACCCCTCCCCCTGACAAAAAGAACACAGGCACCACAGGCAAAATACCAACACGGGACAAAAACCCTATATCAAAGAGAACACCCCAAGAAGAAGGTCTTGTCTTGTAACTACAAAGCTCCCAGTTGGCCAGTTTGGCCCTGTCCAGTTGGCCAGTATAGCCCTGTCCATCGTTTTGTGTGTTACATTTACTTTTTGCCTGTTTGACCGGTTGGTCACAAGTTTGTTGCTTGAATTACAGATCGGTGAACAAAATAACAGCATGATCAGATAACTATACACAAAATAGTTAATCTCTAAACAATGCCAAAAATATGTTTATGTATAAACAGTTTTAAAAATTAGGAAAGGGTGAGCAGCCCAACTGACTATTTAGTCCACCCTCCGTATATTCCATGTTTTATGTTTGCATGAGTTCAGTTTGTCTGCTTCATTACAAATTCTTTAGATATTTCTTGCTTTTGACTGTTGGTCTGATGGACCTCTTTATTGTAACACTAACTGTTTTACATTTGCTTTTTAGTGATGATGCTTTGGGCTGCAAAGGACACTGGGAGAGTTGAAGCAGTTGTTGGCCCAAACAAACTGTATGATCATTCTTTTCGCACCCTGCAGGGGAATGAGTGGCTTTTGGATGAAGTAAGAGAAGGAAAATAAGTTGTCCAACATATTAATACTGTAGTTTAGCATGTTGCTTATAAACCTGCTGTCTACAGGTTATTGATGCATATGTGCACTACATTTTGGAGAAACAACAGGCAAGTATCAATTATGACAACAGTTAACATTTGTCCATTTTTAAACTACATATTCAATCTATAAAAGACAAGATTATTTCTTTTTTACAGAAACCAATACACCAGATGTGTGCAGTTGTGGCAACATCTTTGTTTACTGGCAAATTCCGAACTCTCATGAAGGTTACCATCATCATAACATAACATAGTGTAACATTTTATATCTTGCATGATTAAGTATTACTAACTTACTCTTACCACTTACCACAGATGAAATTTCCTGTGGTGGAGAAGTGGGCATGCCCCGTGAATGTTGGAGCCCATTGGATACTTGTGAGTGGGAATTAGGAACACTATATCATTCTGAAACAATAAATATTACAATTACATATTTTTTATATTATTAAAAATATCATAACTAATATTATGTATGTTTGATTGCATCCAAATATTTCTAGGTTGTCGACATTCCCCTCAAAAAAATCATTCTGATGGACCCATTTGGAAATGAAGCCTCCTATGAGAGGAGAATTTTGCGCAACTGGAGGTATCACAGTTCAAGTATATTGAATATTTTCTTTTGGAAAAATTATAATGTCTTTACCTTGTTATATGTGAATGTAATGACCTTTATGTTTTAGGAATTTTATGAAACAGAGAGGGGATGATGAGAACAGAGCAACATGGACAGTAGCAACCCTGCAACACAACAAGCAGAGAGATGGTAGCAGTTGTGGCGTTTTCATTTTGAAGGTAAATGTTTTAAAAACTTTTCATTGATGCTTGTAAACCTATTCCAGTTTTTACGCAATTTGTTGTATACAGGTGTTGGTTTTGCAGAAGGAATAATAATGAGACAGCTATCACTGCTGTGTGTTATTTATTTGTTGTTGTGTACAGTGACCTTGCAATACCCAAAAAGCACATTTAAATAAATATTTGTAGTTGTTCTATTGATTTCTTCAGCTTTAGTTCTATGCCACCAGCATTGCATTTCATGGTGTATTGCATATGCTGACATGAAAAGATTTATGCTGAACCTCAGTTTAGAGTTGAGGATATGTACTCATATTGTGACAAATTTATAGTGATATTGATATACTTGTTTATTCTTTTTTGCAGTTTGCTGAACATCTCCTTTCAGAGGGAGACATCAGTCGAGTTCAGACGACTTCAGATTTCGTGACAAATGCCCGATTGGAAATAGCCTGTTCCCTCCTGGAATATCAGGGTGGGTTCTAGAGTAATTAAATATCCACAATAATCATCTAACTGTGTTGCTTCAGTCATACACATTTCATAATAAAAGCACAAAAAGCTTATGGGAACTTCTGTGTGTGTAGGCAAGGCATTGGACTACTGTGTCATTTGCTCCATGTTGGAAGGCGATGCTGACAAAAGCTAATTGACTAATTGAAATGGTACATTTTTGCAGGTCATGGTACATTTTTGTCGTAGCTCAATGTTCCAACATCCGCAAGAAACAACTGCTATCACAACTAGAGATTGATGAGGTACAACACGAATGTTACGGCAAGGGGGAGCCAGGACGACAGGTCAGGGGGGAGATATCATCATCATCATCCCCACATTCCGAATTGGGTACCAAGCCCCAAGAACTACAAGCCCTAGTAGGCTGAATACAAGAGCAGCTGACCTGAGAAATAAGATCATGGCTAAGCTGGAAACCTGGACCCTCCGACACCGATTACCAAGAATGCGTGAAGTACCCTCAGAAGGTCTACTAGAAGATGTGAATGCAGCACTACGGACAATCCCTACTACAACCATCACTGACACCAACCAGCTGATCTACACCACAGCAACAGTGATCCTTGAGGTGCTTGGCTATAAGATGAACAACAGCCGCAAGGAGCAGTATCCCCCATGGAAGAGAAGGTTAGAGGCTAAAATCAAGGCAGCACGGAGGGAAGTTAGCCAGCTATCGGAATTACAGAAAGGTGTGTAGAAAAAAGAGGTACCTAAGAAGTATAACAAGCTGTCCATAGCTGAGGCCTTAGAAACTGCCAAGCAAAGACTCACAGCCTTGGCTACCCATCTGAAGAGGTACACCAGAGATATAGAAGCCAGGAGAATAAACCGGACCTTCTCCACTGAACCATCCAAGGTGTACTCTCAGTGGCAGGGTAATAGCATGAAGATAGACCCACCAAGGCTGGAGACTGAGCAATACTGGAAGAACATATGGGAGAAAGAGGCATCACATAACAACAATGCACAGTGGCTTGTGGAACTAAGAGCAGACCACAGCAACCTCCCTGAACAAGCCCCAGTAACCATCACATTGGCAGACATCCAAGAAAGAGTCTCAAACATGAAGAACTGGAAAGCACCAGGTCCTGACATGATCCACGCCTACTGGCTAAAGAAGTTAACTGCACTCCATGAGCGCCTGGCAGCACAGATGAACCAGCTGCTAATGGATGGGACCCACCCGGAATGGCTGACCAAAGGTAGGACAGTCCTGATACCGAAGGACCCCCAGAAGGGACCGGTCCCATCCAACTACCGGCCAATAACCTGCCTCTGCACAACATGGAAGCTCCTATCAGGCATCATAGCGGCTAAGATGAATAGGCACATGGATCAATACATGAGCGGGACCCAGAAAGGAATTGGTAGAGATACCAGAGGAGCAAAACACCAGCTACTGGTAGATAGAGCAGTCACTCAAGACTGTAAGACCAGACATACCAACCTGAGCACCGCCTGGATTGATTACAAGAAAGCCTATGACTCAATGCCTCACACATGGATCCTAGAATGCTTGGAACTGTACAAGATCAACAGGACTCTAAGAGCCTTCATCAGGAATTCAATGGGGCTGTGGAAAACAACTCTAGAGGCCAACTTCAAGCCAATAGCACAGGTTACCATTAAGTGCGGGATTTACCAAGGAGATGCCCTGTCCCCGTTGCTGTTCTGCATAGGCCTTAACCCTCTCAGCCAGATCATCAACAAGACTGGCTACGGATACCGACTACGGAATGGGGCGAACATCAGCCACCTCCTCTACATGGATGACATCAAGCTGTATGCCAAGAGTGAACGAGACATCGATTCACTGATCCACACCACCAGGATCTACAGCAATGACATCGGAATGTCATTCGGGCTGGATAAGTGTAGTCGAATGGTAACAAAGAGGGGGAAAGTAGTCAGAACCGAGGGGATCGTACTGCCAGAGGGCAACATAGCAGACATTGAGGATAGCTACAAGTACCTTGGAATCCCGCAGGCAAACAGGAACCATGAAGAGGCCACAAGGAAAGCAGCAACAACCAAATACCTGCAACGAGTAAGGCAAGTCCTGAGAAGTCAGCTGAATGGGAGGAACAAGATCCGGGCAATCAATACCTACGCCCTACCAGTCATCAGATACCCCGCTGGCGTTATAAGCTGGCCAAAGGAGGAGATGGAAGCCACTGACATCAAGACAAGGAAGCTCCTCACAATGCATGGTGGGTTTCACCCCAAATCCAGCACACTGAGACTATACATGCAAAGGAGGCAGAGGACTAGTGAGCGTCAAAGCCACTATCCAGGATGAAACATCGAAGATCCATGATTACATCAGGAAGATGGCCCCGACTGATGACGTGCTCAGTGAATACCTCAGGCAACAGAAACCCAAGAAGGAAGAGGAGCAAGAGCAGGAACCATCATGGAAAGATAAACCCCTGCACGGCATGTACCACCGGCAGATAGAGGAAGTGGCTGACATTGAAAAATCCTACCAGTGGCTGGACAAAGCTGGACTGAAAGACAGCACAGAGGCATTAATCATGGCAGCACAGGAACAAGCTCTAAGTACAAGATCAATAGAGGCTGGGGTCTACCACACCAGGCAGGACCCCAGGTGCAGGCTGTGCAAAGATGCCCCCGAGACGATCCAGCACATAACAGCAGGGTGCAAGATGCTAGCAGGCAAGGCGTACATGGAACGCCATAACCAAGTGGCTGGCATAGTGTACAGGAACATCTGCGGGGAGTATGGGCTGGAAGTCCCAGGGTCAAGATGGGAGACACCTCCAAAGGTGGCTGAGAATGATAAGGCTAAGATCCTGTGGGACTTCCAGATACAGACTGACAAACTGGTAATGGCTAACCAACCGGACATAGTAGTGGTGGACAAGCAGAGGAAGAATGCCGTAGTGATAGACGTAGCAATCCCAAGCGATGGTAACATCAGGAAGAAGGAACATGAGAAGCTCGAGAAATACCAAGGGCTGAGAGAAGAGCTAGAAAAGATGTGGAAGGTGAAGGTAACAGTGGTCCCAGTGGTAATTGGAACACTCGGGGCAGTAACGCCCAAACTGGGAGAGTGGCTCCAACAGATTCCAGGAATGACATCTGAGATCTCTGTCCAGAAGAGCGCAATCCTAGGAACAGCTAAGATACTGCGCAGGACCCTCAAGCTCCCAGGCCTCTGGTAGAGGACCCGAGCTTGAAGGACAAAAAAAAAAAAAGACCGCCCACAGGAGGGCGAGTGGGGAATTTTTTATTTTTTTTTATTGTCATGCCGGCTCGTCCGCTCTTCGTGTGTGTCACGCCCCCTGATTACCCACGTGTATTTCCCTGATCGTCTCCAGCTTCGTCTACTTACTTTGATTAGTCTTTGTGTATTTAAGTCCTGGTCTCCCCGGTTTCCCTTGTCCGTCATTGATGTCAGTCAGCGTGAGATGTTTCCTGTTCTTGTCTCGTTGAATAAATCCCCGTGCACCCTGCTTACGCCTGCTCGCCTGCTTACTGCCCGCTTACCTGCCAGCGCATTCGCCTACTTCCCGGACTATCGTGACAGAATGATGGACCTAAACAAGGAGGCGCGGCAGCAGACCGAGGAGCAGCATCTCGGTCTGCTGCAAGAAACCTATTACTGGTTGAACCATCCAGGAGGACCCTGTGGCATTGGAGTTCGCCAGTCGCAGCGCTGATCTCCTGATGGAGAGGCCTCCACCGGAAAGCGAGCACCTCCTGGAGGAGGTACGTGCTTGCCTCCAGCAGCTAGCCCAGCGTCTCATGGAACGGAGACTTGGGCTAGCTGTACCGCAAGGCACAGAAGCGGTGTCCCCGTTGTCTGTCCCAACGGAGACGCCGCAGCCTCCCGCCGCCACCAGAACTCGGCGGAAGAAAAGACGGACGAAGTCGCCGGCGGTCGCCCCGACGATAATCCTGGGAGCGTGCGCGCTCGTCCCCGCTTCCCTCGCAGCCATTCCCTTACCGTCACCGGCGCTGCTAAGCTGCTTGCCTCGACAGCTTCCCCCGTCCCCCGCCGCTACGGACCTACCACCGCCTCTAGAGCGGTATTTCTTCCGGCCCGAACGGCTGGCCAATAAGGGGGCCAGCGTGGTGCGGGATGTCATCCCGTGGGTGCCCCGGCAACTTAAAGGGGCCACGCTCGTCTTGCCTGCGCAGGACTTGCCAGTCCCGCCGCTGCCTCTGCCGGCGGACCCCGCTCCCGAGCAGCCGCCTGCGCAGCCGCCTTCGCTGCTGCCACTGCCTGCGCAGCCGCCTACGCAGACACCGCAGGTCCCTCTTCCTCCTGCAGCTCCCGGGCAGGCGCCCCCACTGCAGCAGCCTGCAGTTCCTGGGCCGGCGTCCCCACTCCAGCTGCCACCACCTGCAGCGGCCCCAGAGGCGCCCCCTCCGCCTGCAGCAGCCCCAGTTCTTTTCGCCCTAGTCCCCGAGGTGGTCCCGGAAGACTCCATCTTAGCTCCTCCCTCTTCGGAGGTGGAGGAGCTTGAATGGGACCCCTCGGGAACCTCACTTGTGACTGCTGTGCCCTCACCCAGACACGTGAAACCCCGGACTAAAGCCCGTATGTCGGTGTCCCACAGAGGGAGAGGACACCGACGCAGGGCTCGGGTCCCGCCCGCCCTGCCCCCTGGCTCGCCCTGCCTCGCCTGCGCTGGGGCTCGGGTGGCGGCTGCAGGTCCTGGTCCCCCGGGTCGGCCGCCGCCAGCGGCCCTTTCTCCAGTGCCTCGTTGCCCTGACTCGCCCCCCCCGTCCGTGTCTGGTCGGTCGCCTGTGGGTTCCCCGATGGCGGTTCCTCCGTTGGGTCCGCCCGCTCGTCCGCGCCGGATGACGCCACCGCCTACGGCGGCTCCCCCCCTCGCCTTGTCCTCGCCAGGGTCCCCTTTTGCTCCTTTGTCCCCTTCCCCAGTGCTCCCTCCCTGGCCCCTCCGGCTGCCGCCCGTCGCCCGCTGGGTCTCCCTCGGGCTCCCCTTTGTTCGCCCGCCTTCTCTCCCTTCTCTCCTGCCCAGGTCCCTCCTTCGTTTGCTTCCCCTTTCTTTGTCCCGCCTGTCTCTGCTCCCCCTCGCTTTGTTCCTCCCGTCTCTGCTCCTCGTCCTCCTGTGTTCCCTCCGTTCACTCCTGGCCCTTGTGTCCCGCCTGTGCCCTCTGTTTCACCCTTTCTCGTCTGTCTGTTTGCTTTCCCGGCCCTCTGTCAGGTTTTGTCCTTTGTCTTGTCCCTCACTGTGTTCTGTGCCTCTGTCTTGTTCCCGGTCCCGCGTTGTTGATTCTGTTTTTGTTTTTCAGGTCCTGTTTTGCCTCGTCCCGTCCGTCGCCCCCTTCCTCGGCGCGCCCGGAGAAGCGCGCCTTTGGGGGGGGGGTTCTGTCATGCCCGGCTCGTCCGCTCCTCGTGTGTGCCACGCCCCCTGATTACCCACGTGTATTTCCCTGATCATCTCCAGCTTTGTCTACTTACTTTGATTTGTCTTTGTGTATTTAAGTCCTGGTCTCCCCGGTTTCCCTTGTCTGTCATTGATGTCAGTCAGCGTGAGATGTTTCCTGTTGTATAATAAACTTGAAAAATATAGTTTTATACATTTTCTCTCAGACTAAAATATAACTAAATGTAATCCTGATTGGGGGGGGGGTGCTTTCTCTCTCCCCTGTATATGTACATTTTATATATTTATGTCTGTTTACTGTATTTCCTCACTGTACAGTGACAATAAAGGCTTTCTGTTCTGTCCTATTAATGTCCTGCTTCAGCGTCACCCAAAGCATAACTGACTGACATAATGAAACCACAGTCTGCTGGATTAAGTTAAATTCACTGTATTACTGCAGCTGAACATAACTGACACAATGACACTCAATCAATGTGTATAATAATCATTTAACTGGAGACATAATAGACACAAAAAACAATGGAAAATATAATTATGTCCTGTTACTGTCCTGCTTCAGTGGATTAAAGTAAATAAAATTATTATTACTATATTTGATTATATAATGAAATTTGTTTTACATACATTAAACTCCACCCCCCCCCCACCCCACTATAAAAGGTCTGATTACACCCCCGCCAGACAGAAGGGGAAGGTGCCCATGCACCCTTACCCCCTCCCTGCCACACTATAAATGGCCTTTTTATGCCCCCGTCGGACAGAACGGGCAGGTGCCCAGGCACCCTTACCCCCCATCCCACTGTAAAAGGTCTGGTTACGCCGACAGAAGTGGCTATATATAAGATAATCTAATGATCTAATAGTTATCATTCTATACAGTTACTGTAGTCAGTTATAATGTCTCTCTATGAAGCTGCTGCCATATTTCTTACATCCACTGGACTCGTCAATTCACAGAAGAAGTGATCCTTCCGGAAACAATGTGTACTTTTCAGGGACGCCACTAGGTGGAGACAAAACACAGATAACTAAATAAAAGAGGTTCAGAATTAAATTATAAGAAAGCGGATCGATGCGCGATATAAAATACCATGATTCCTTCATTTTAACGGGACAGTTCTTTTTATTCAAGTTTGTCATTAGCAGTCATTTGCTTTCTTCCATAATAAAAAAATTATAATATTATGATCCATAAATCACCCATATATAAGGAGGAACAGACATTGCGCCGCTGAAGTTCAGCACTTTCCTGTTTGAGATGAACGTGATGTTGCCGTTTCCTGTCGGCGACCTTTAAAAATCCACGACAGCAGCGGTTAGATGCAGCGCGTGCAGCGGCCATATTTACGGACTAAATCAAGCTGCTGACTAAGACTTAGTTTGTGGTTAATTAATACATAAGTAACAGCATAATACTACATTATTTGTGCTTATAAAGTGTTACCGATGAGAGAACACTTTGAAAATCAGTAAATAACATCTTCTCTTGCCTTGACTCTAAATCAGACCTAGACGTGTTTGAGTAGATTACCAGGTTTCCTTTGGTTATTGTACTTACCGCACACAATATGAAGAAAATGTAAGTGAACCGAAATCTCCATGCAATGAATTAGCATCCTGTGAGTATCAAGTGCTGCACCCCATACATTAGCTATGGGCATCAGATCACTGTATTCAACAGGGTGAGGGGTTATTCAGGAAGGACGAGTGTATTATTATAAAACAGATTGATAAATCAGCTGTTCAGTGGGGCCAAGGGGAACTGCAAAGGCTCAGTGAGACTAGATGGGCCTGCTGCCGTGCTGCGTGTAGAAACCTTACGGAGAGGCTGAGTGCTGGACTAAGGCTGCCGGGTGAGATTTTAGATGATGCCGATCCCCAGAGAGCTGCAGAAGCCAGAGGACTGCAGTCTCAGATTGACTTGAGTTTTGTAGGGCTCCTTGTAGTGTTCAGAAAGGTGCTCGGTCAAGCAAAGTTTCTGCCAGACGTGCTCCAGTCACCTAAGGCTGATCTTAGCAAAGCAGCCGACCTCACTGACACCTCAGACAGACCTTTGAAGAACATAGCAAAGAGGACAGCTTTACTGAGCTGTGGGGTACAGTGACTGAAACATGCAGTGATCGCCGCATTTCTGCCACTGTCAAACCAAAAAGAACCAAACACACCTCAAGCAGACCACATGATAGTCAGTCACATCTACACCTGGACAGCAAAGACATGTTTACAGCAAAGACGCCCTCAGAAAAGGAGCATTTATCCCCACCATGGAGTCCATGATGAGGGAGATGGACAGGTGCTTCTCAAACTCCAGCTGTAACATAATGAGCGGCATACAAGCACTAAGCCATCAGACAGCGACTCTTAAAGGAGCAGCTGCTTTTGTTAGTGGCTCAGGCAGGTGGGTCTGATTTGCAAGTGTGAAAAAGGCGAGGGCTGGGCAGGCCCCGCCTCGTTAAGGGGATTTATACTACGGGACCGTTGAATGCTTGAATCTGATTGGCTGACGAACGTTCTGAGGTGTGCAATTATTTTCAGGGAAACGCACGGAGAAAGTAGTTCCAGGCAGCTCTCTTGACCGCATTACAGTTCCATATCACTTCGCATAGTTAACTGTAATAACGGAAATTAGCATACAGTACCTATACAGCACACAGGACTAACAAAAACAACAACATGACAGACGATTTTCCGAAAGTAAATTTTAATATTTACGGTGAATATGAAACTTTCAACAACTAGGCTGCAGCAGTATTAGTTAGCCTAGTGTAGCAACTAGCCTAGTGTAGCAACTTATTTCTCACTAGCGAGGTAATAACAGCGCTGCATCTTAAAGCAGACTTACAGTTTAGAGACTTCAGAACACTGTTGAGGGACACACAGAGGTAGCCTAATTCATACAAGCTCTCTCTCTCTCTCTGTTTCTCTTTCTCTGTGTCTCTGTCTCTCTCGCTCTCTTTCTAATAACTTCATTATTAACTGCATTAGTCTGCTATCAACGGCTGAAGCCTCCATTGCCAGCTTTAAAATGACGTTTTGGAACTAGCAAAAGAGTCGTTGGATGAGATGCGGAAGAAATAATCCTACTCACAATAGCGATTTAAGTAGAAAAACCGGACGAGTCCCTTGAAATATATCATCTGATCGATGTATTGAGGTGTGGCAACCGTAGTATAAGCGGAATAATTGACTCCGGACCGTTGAATTATTAGAAAAATAATGCACACCCGAGGTGTAACGGCCACTCCAGTGGGTACCTCACAGTTCAAAGATGTTGCCATAAATAAATGAATGAGCTGAGCAGTAAACTGAGGTGTGGGACTTTTACTGTTCTGTGAGCAAGGGATGATGGGAAATGTAGTCTGTGCCAATTTAATGCGCTACCATGCGTATGCCACCATTACTCCCCCAAACAGAGTACCGGACACATTTAAACCCAAACACTAATACCAACCAAAATTCAAAAAGTGACCCCTTCACTTTTTACATTTCCTTCCCCGTCTGAAGACTCGTCACTAGGGTGGCGAGACAGAAAGTCGGCGACGGGGTTCTGCTTCCCGGCCCGGTACTTCACCTGAAACCGGAACGGCTGCATGGACAAAAACCACCGGGTCACACGGGCATTAGAATCCTTCATTCTCCCCAACCACTGTAGGGCTCTATGGTCGGTTTCTAATACAAATCTTTACCCAGAAGGTAATACCTAAAGCTGTCCAAAGCCCATTTTACTGCCAAGCACTCCAGCTCTACCACTGAGTACCTGGTCTCACGAGGAAAGAGCTTACGGCTTATGTAAGCCACCGGCTTCTGCTCCTCTGCCTCTCCTTGGAGTAAGACTGCCCCCAGCCCGACTCCAGAGGCATCTGTCTGCACTACGAATGGTTTCTCAAAGTCCGGGCTCTGCAGCACTGGTTCACAGAGCAAAGCTGCTTTCAGGTCTTGAAAAGCCTGATCATGCACCTCCTCCCATTGAATCTGTGTAGAAGCAGACTTCCGCGTCAGGTCGGTAGGAGGGGCAGCTCGGGTGGCAAAGTTTGGAATGAATTGCCGGTACCATCCAGCCAACCCCAGGAAAGACCGGACTTCTTTCTTTGTCTTGGGCCTGGTACAGACTCGGATGGCCTCCACTTTGCCCTTTTGGGGCCGAATCACCCCACACCCCAACATATGGCCTAAATAGCAGACTTCCTGTTGGGCCAGGGCACATTTCATTGGCTGGATGGTCAGCCCAGCCCTATATAAACGTTGCAGCACCTCCCTCAGATGCTCCAGGTGCTCCTCCCAGGTGGTGCTGTATACAACAATATCATCCAGGTAGGCAGCAGCAAAAGCGCTAGTGCCATCCAGGACCTAGTCCATCAGTCTCTGGAACGTGGCTGGTGCCCCCTGCAGGCCAAAGGGCATCACCGTAAACTGGAACAGACCCTGAGGGGTTCGGAAGGCAGTGTAGGGCCTCGCTCCCGGGGCCATTGGCACCTGCCAATACCCCTTGCAAAGGTCCAGGGTGGTAATATAATGTGCCTTCCCCAGGCGCTCAATAAGGGCCTCCAGTCGGGGCATGGGGTAGGCGTCAAATTGTGACTGTGCATTCACCTCCTGAAAGTCAATGCAGAAACGTAGGCTCCCATCCCTCTTGCGAACCAGGACCACTGGACTGCTCCACTCACTGTGAGATCTCTCAATAACCCCAGGCTGCTGCATCACCTCCAACTCCTCCTGAAGTGCAGACAACGTGCTTTCAGGAATACGGTACATCCTTTGTCTCACTGGCTTAGTTTCTTTCAGCCGGATGTCGTGCTTCACCAGCGAGGTACGCCCTGGTCAATCTTGAAACAGGCCCTCAGGTATGAGGCCTTGCAGCTCACGCTGCTGCTGTGAAATCAGGTGGCTAAGGTCCAACTCCTGGGCTGTACCCCTACATGGGAAAAACGGCCCTATATAGTCCTCCTCCATCACTGTTCGCACCATCAACTGCTCACTAAGTGGCGATTCCCGCTCCTGCCACTCTTTAAGCAGGTTCACGTGAAACACCTGCTTAGGCTTCTGCCTGTCTGGCATCTCCAGTTCATAGGTCACCGGCCCCAGCTGCCGACTCACCCGATAGGGCCCCTGCCATCTGGCCAGCAGCTTGTTCTTTGTCGTTGGCAAGAGCAGGAGGACCTTTTGGTCCGGCTTGAAAGTCCGTTTCCTGGCGGACCGGTCGTACCACTGGACCTGTGTTCTCTGAGCCCGCTCCACATTTTCCTTAGCAAGGCTCGCCATCTCTGCCATCTTGTTTTGCATTTTCAGCACATATGCGAGGACACTCGTGGTTGCTGTAGGCTTAGGCTGCTCGCAGGTATCTCGTAGCAGATCAAGGGGCCCCCGCACCTGCCGTCCGTACAAAAGTTCAAAGGGTGAAAATCCGGTGGAGGCTTGGGGTACCTCCTGGTTAGCAAAAAGGAGATAGGGCAGCCACTGGTCCCAGTCCTTACCATTGGCTGCAACAAACTTTCGAAGCATACACTGTAAAAAAAAATATCTTAAAAAAAACAGAGAAATTCTGGCAGCAGGGGTGCCAGAAAAAAAAAATTAATAAAACATTGAATCGCTGTAAATTTAATAACAATAAAAAAAATGTTAAATAACATTTCCAGTACTGTGAATACAAATAATTCCTGTAAAATAACATTAAAACTCTGTATTTTTTTTTTTTTTAATTCTTCTTTGTACCACAAAAATTGTTAATATTCAGATTTAAGCTGGTAAAAAAACAGATCATCACTGGAAGAATACTAAAAAGTATTTGGGATTTAAGAAATTCCACGATAAACATACCAGTTAAAGCGTGTAAATAAACAGAATGTAACTGCTGTATCACAAAAAATGCAGCAGTTTTAACGTAGATCGCTGTAATATCATGATAATGAAACGCTTTTTAATATCAAATATACGGACAAAGGGGTGGCATGGGGGTGCAGTGGTTAACACTGTTGCCTCACACCTCTGGGACCCAGGTTCGAGTCTCTGCCTGGGTCACATGTGTGTGGAGTTTGCATGTTCTCCCCATGTCGTCGTGGGGTTTCCTCCAGGTACTCCGGTTTCCTCCCACAGTCCAAAAACATGCTGAGGCTAATTGGAGTTGCTAAATTGCCCGTAGGTGTGCATGTGTGAGTGAATGGTGTGTGAGTGTGCCCTGCGATGGGCTGGCCCCCCATCCTGGGTTGTTCCCTGCCTCGTGCCCATAGGCTCCGGACCCCCCACGACCCAGTAGGAAAAGCGGTTTAGAAAATGGATGGATGGATGAATTACACTAAATACCAATTTGGTGACTCGTACATTCCCCATATTATCTAATTTTTAATTATTTTTTGTAATGTTTGTAACCTTAACTCTACACAAACTATTTAATATATATACAACAACACAGTACAATTGTGGTGGATATATGTTTAAGAATGAAATGTGCAACAGGTTTTAGAACGGTTAACCAATGTAGATTTTATATACATTGAATGCAAAATTAAAGTTAATCAAAGAAAATTCACAAAAAAGTGCTGTTGCGATTTAATAAACCAACAGCACATGTTGGTACAGTAAAAAACATTTAAATTTTACAGATAAAGCATGTAACCATAAGTCTAATTTCTGTAAAAATACAGAAAAGAAATTGTCCAGTTTCACTGAAGGGATTTCTCTGTTATTTTACAAACTGTGCGTAAATATACGTTTATGCAATGTAGTTTTAATGATTTTTTTCTGTCATTTAACATAACAGGAAAAAAAACGTGAATTACAGTCAAATTGACTGATATAAAACTTATTATTGTCTTTTTTTACAGTGTATTTTTTAAAGTCCTGTTATACCTCTCCACTAACCCATCCGTCTGAGGGTGATAAGAAGTGGTCTTTACCCCCTTAATCCCCAACAGCCTATAGACTTGCTTAAGGGTCTTGGATAGAAAAGCAGTGCCCTGGTCTGTAAGCACCTCCTGAGGTAACCCCACCCGGGAGAATAACTGCAAAAGTGTACGGGCAATAGCTCCTGCTGTGACTCTGCGTAAGGGGAAAGCCTCAGGGTAATGGGTGGCGTAATCACACACTACCAGAATAAATCTGTGACCCAAACGGGTTCTCTCTAGGGGTCCAACTATGTCCATACCTATGCGGTGAAATGGAACCTCCATAACAGGAAGCGGCTGCAGAGGGTAAAGGTCGAACTCTATGACTGATAGACAGCTGACATGTGGGGCAAGTCCTGCAATAGTTCTGCACCTCAGTGTATAACCCCGGCCAGTGAAACCGAGCGGCTAAGTGCTCAAGTGTCTTCACAGTGCCCAAATGACCTGCCCAAGGAATGTCATGGCCTAAGGCTAGCACTTTGGCCCTGAGACACTTAGGGACAACCAATTGTTCTGACCTGCTTCCCTCTGGTTGATGGTACAACAGACCGTCCTGAACAAAGTAAAGTGGCAGCGGCTCCTGTCTTCTTCCCCTCAATCTCCACAACCTTACTGAAAGCCTCTCTGAGTCTCATCTGTCTTTTGCAGGGCACTCAAATTACTAGGAACCTCCCAAAGTCCCCCTACAGGTTCCTCGGGGCTTAACACCTGTTCAGACATCTTCCATACAGTCCCCCGCAATTTCTCCCTTTGCCTCTGTTGGCGGTTTTCTGTGGTTTGACTACTTTAGGGGGGCATTTCCATGTGACTCGCCTTACATTTTTTGGTCTGTTTTCAGGTTATTGTTTTGTGCACCTCCCACACATACATTTTTATACACCACTTCTTGCATGCATGTGCCAATTGGCAATGGGTGTGAAATGACATAAACAAAAAGTAAGACAACTCTTTAATTAGTCTTTTAATTACTTCTAATTACAGTGTGACTCGCGTAACACGAAAAGGAAAGGGCAAAAAACTAAGCCAACATTTAAAAAAAGTCTCCTTCAATGGTAAATGACTGGAACAAAGGAATATTTGTAATGCATTAGAAACACATTAGGCTCTTATATTAAGATGGAATAGAAAATACTTCTCTCTAAATATTCTTGGGGACTTGCAGAATTGGTGTGACTCGTGTTACCGTGACTCACGTTACATTTTTCCTATAACTGGAAAAGTTCACTTGAGTCACCAGATGAAAAGCATTTTTTATTTTACACTAATCTCTGACCTAGCAAATTTCCAGGTGACTCTGTATTTGATCAAAATAAGCATTAACCCTTTGTTTCCTGAATCTAGTGTACATGATTTACCTACTAAATAGATCAAGTCATACATGTACTGCTGATTTCTAAATATAATACTTGTATAAACATTTATGCAATGCTGAAGTCTACTCTTTTTCTTCAGACATCTTGCAAGAGACCACTACGAATTAAAATCAGGAAAACCAAGCATATTTTCCTTCTGCACGGAGCTTCTCACGTTGGCGACGTTGTCTCTCAGCAGCAGAAAGAGGCATGATGGAAGTAAGATAGCTGGAAAAACAATAAGCTGAGCTTTACTTTGAATATGTATTTCAAAAACAAAATTACATTCTGTTTTTTTTTTTTAAATCAACCCAAGTTCACAATTATGATAATTGTGTCGTCTTTGCTAGATTTGTGCATATCAACTGCAGTGGCCAGGTTTCAATTTTCATCATCTGTTCCAATGTTTTTTAAACAAATTTATCTGTGTTTAAGATAAGTTTAAGATAAGATAAAAACACACAGCCTTATTCTGCAGGCAGTAACAAGATGCATCACTCTGTATTCATGTTCATGTACATAATGGATGTGTAGTCATACTTAGAGACCTCAATAACAGGCCTTTGTTTACCTTAATTTTCTTTTCTTTAGTATTAAGTAAGTCTATATAGTTTTTCAGTATTTAAAACTTAAAAGTATAATGTAAAAAAATTCCTTAAACTTACCTGAAATTCAAGATGAAGTCGGATATAATTTCTTTTGTTTTTGTTAATGAGGTGTGGCTTCAGAACTAACAGGAAGTGATATGAATTGTGGGTAAAAGAAAGTGCTTCCATCTGTAGTTTATCTTAGAAACTACTATAAAGCTATTATGATTGAAACAATTAAAGAAATCAGTATGAAGTGCAGTTGAAACATTGTGACTCGCGTTACATGTGACTCGCGTTACAGATATTCAATGCCCAATAACTTATCTAAGAGGGGACACCAGGCCTGCTGTTGGTTTTCCCATAACACTGGGCAACAAATTTTGACAAAAGTCATGTAACTGAAATGAAATTAGCCAATTCTTATCAATTTCTATGTGCTGAACACGAATATGACAGTTAAAATGCAAAATTGGCTCTAGTTTTTTTGTTATTTGCAATATATTGTTTACGTCTATTACTGAATGCCAATAGTAATAGGATTACGGCTAATACCCGTAAAAATCAAGTTATAGACTACATCTTTGGTTTCTTTGCCTTTCTCTTATACACCTGTTCGGGAGCATCTCTTTGTAGTGTCCAGCAGTAGTCAGCGAGCATGGTGCTAGACCACTTTCCCTGGTATCTTTGTTCCATCGTTGAGATATCTTGATGAAAACGTTCGCCATGTTCATCACTAACTATACCACAGTTGTCAGGAAAGAAATCCAGATGGGAATGAAGGAAGTGGATCTTTAAAGACGCGTTGCAGCCAAGTTTCTGATACTGCAGCAGCATGTCTGCTATTAGTTCCCTGTAGTTTTCTGCCATAACATTCCCGAGAAAGTTTGTAGACACTGTAGGATCACCCATGCACATATCACAAAGCTTAAATTCCAGGTGGCCTGAGACAAGGCCTACCCTGGTACGAGAAGGCACACATCGACCTAGGCCCCAAAGGGGGGTTTGTGACCCCACACACATAGATAACCAGGGAGGCCAGCACTCCAACTTTTATTGCTCAAAGTTTTAACGACCTACAGACAGCAGAGTGGACCCCAAGGACAGGGGCCCCTCGACTTGGCACACAACCCCCTCCCCAGACATCCTGCCTTACATACCACTCACCGAACGGACGAACACCCCAAAGAAAGTTTCTTTTAAGTTTGGCTTTTGTATATCTGTATATGTATTTACTCTTGACTACTAGTCTTAATATACAGATATGTACAGGTTATGTTCGAATGTGTCTTAACTTTTGGAGATTCTTTTTCTTTGTTTGACAAACCTTCTCCCCCCCTTTTCTTTGCCACATTCCTCGGCAACCCTTATCTGATCTTTGTATTCTACCATGCCTATCTAAGGGTAAGATGTGCTTATGACATGAGAATATGTCATATAATGTCTGTATAAAGGGTAATATCTGTTGAGGTACAACCTAAACCACCTGTACCATATACTGGTATGAGTAATAGAACATAACATAATAGCATAATATAAGTCATTAATTAATCATCACAGATGGTATTTGGTGTGAACCGCTGGGCTGGTACGGCATGTTTGGTATCAAACCGAAGGAAAATCACTCCAGTTTCCAAATCTGGTCAATGGTTACCACAAAAGTGGATATATCAAAAGTTACACCAGCCTAATGAAAATCACCATTACCAGAGAAGTCAGTCTGGTCATAAATCCCAAAAGGACTGATACCGACCCCCTTCCGAAGCCCGCCAAATGGATGGTCAGCCATTGGTCCAGGACTCAAATTCCTGGTCACTCCTAATCACGAACCTTATGCTATAAAACCTGGCACCTCAGAACAAAGAGTGGAGAAAATCGGGAGAAGAAGAAAAGAAAAAGAGAAGAAAACGGAGAAACAAGCAGCGTTCTTAAAGCCCGTCGGTGAAGACCCAAAGAACTGCAACTCAGCCCAAGCTTCACCAGAAGAAAGAACCGGAGGGACTCCACTCCAACAACCGCTGCAAACACCGCGCCTCCCTGAGAGCCATCACCCATCAGCTCATCAGCCACTGCAACCAACTGCAAAGACCTCCCTCTTTCCTGCATCCAAGTAAACCAACTTCCTTTCCTTTCTAACAACCTAAACTGTCCTATTCACCTGCTATATTCCTTTAGGTTTATATTCCTACAAACTGCTTGCTTTGCAGAACAGTTTTCCCTTTTCAGGTTAATCATTTTAAATCTGGTCATTACATTTTCATGATTACATCGTTTGTGTCTTTTCCGTTACTTCATGTTTATTGTTTGTTAGGTATAATGTCTGTTTTATGTTAGTTGTAGGAATAAATGCATGTCTTTTTACACAACTTCAGCCTCCGTCATTGAGTGCTCACAATAGTCCCTGCCTCTGTGCGATCTGGCTACTACGCTCTGAAACCTCTAAACTCGCCTGAAATATCGCGAGACTCTCTCTCATTGGCCGTGAGGGGAGCTTCGCTACCGATCGTTTACATTACCTGGTGACGCAGCTCGCTGGACGAGCCTACTAACCCAGGTTATTAAGCGATACTGGTTATTAATGAATCCCATTTAAGTCTCACATTAACAGATATCGGGGATTCGCAATTGAGTTTGGAGGAGCCGACCATTCGGCATAACAATTGGTTAATAATCAGCATTAAATAATAATTAATTAAAAGTTAATTAATTTCAAAACATATTGGTGGAGATATTAAAATTTACCTGAGCTAATAATTCCTACAACACCCTGCAGCAAGTTGTTGAACCGGTCATCTTTGAAGAGCTCTCGAATCTAAGGACCCACAAAAACTCCTTCTTTAATCTTTGCTTCTCTGAGTTGAGGGAATTTTTCTTGCAAGTATCGGAATCCTGGCGAAGTCCAGTCCATGGCTTTCACGAAGTTCTTCATCAAACCTAGTTTAATGTGAAGCGGTGGTAGCAGGATATTGTGAGCCTCGACCAGGGCTGGGTGCTGGATATTCTTCTATCATACTACTACATTTTGTCTGGGAGTCCATTCCTTCTGCAAGTAGCACAGTGCTCTTGCTCTGCTATCCCACTCACATAAGAAACACATGTATTTTGTATATCCTTGCTGCAGTCCCATTAAAAGGGCAACTACCTTCAAATCACCACAGAGGTGCCATCTGTCCTTGCAGTACTCAATGGAATTCAGTACCTGC
Source organism: Brienomyrus brachyistius (assembly GCF_023856365.1). Lineage (NCBI taxonomy): Eukaryota > Metazoa > Chordata > Actinopteri > Osteoglossiformes > Mormyridae > Brienomyrus > Brienomyrus brachyistius. The sequence goes on from NW_026042309.1 coordinate 663,423, forward strand.
TTTAAGGTATCGTACGTCTCTTTCATGTGGACAGCATGTGCAACTGGAATAGATGGAAGACGGTTCCCATTGTGCAAGAGCACAGCCTTAAGACTTAGTTTCGAAGAGTCTACAAATAGTCTCCATGCTTTTGGGTCATGAGTGATTCCCAAGGCATTCATGAGGCCCTCAACATCGGAACAGAATACCAGATCATTACCTTCCTTTATGAAGAAAGGCTCCAAATGCTGATGGCGCTTTCGATAAGAAGTAGTTGTGACATCTTCTTCTAGAAGATTCCATTGCTGGAGTCTTGAACCTAGCAGTTCTGCTTTGTTCTTGGATAACTCCAAATCACGAACCAAGTCATTTAGTTCTTCCTGTGTTATTCTGTGCGGGGTTAACGATGGACCACGGTGAAAATCTGGATCACAGCATGCTGACGGACCAGGAGAAGAACAAGTCGGCTCACCCACGTCCTCATCAGCGGAATCAAGAGACTATTCTGCTGGAGGTTCTGTAATAGGAAGTCCCTCACCATGTGGAACTGGTCCCAATGCAGAGGTTATGTTGGGGTACACAATTCTCGACTTTTTCTGCTTCGTAATCCCGCCGGAAAGAGGAGGAACTAAGCAGCAGTAACAGTCATTTGTGTGGTTACTTGGCTCTCTCCACACCATGGGAACTGCAAACGGCATTGATGGTCTTTTCCCATTCAGCCACAGTGAAAGCTGTGCTGTACATGTAACACAGCATATATGTGGGGCCCAAGGTTTGTCTTGATCGCCAAGCTTGCAACCGAAGTAAAGCTGATATGCCTTCTTCACTTGAGAAGTGATACTTTTCTTCTGGTTAGCAAAAGTCACTTCTCCACAAATATAACAAAAGTTGTCAATGTTATTAACGCACTTTCGAGGCATTACTGTTATGACTAAATTTATGAAATAAATAATATATAATTAGTTTAATCTAGCAATAGCTTCATCTGTATCCCACGAAGTCTTGCATAATATTACATGCTGACGTTGCTCATGCTAGTACACTGCTGACGTTAGCTTACTTCAGCAGCCGCCTAGCAGGTTCATTATTATTCAGAAAATGATGCAATAAAAAACCCTGGATTATAATTATTGTGCCATTTGGTGCAATATTACATCATTCTAGGCTTATTTAAGATGTTGTTACAGTCCATCCATCCATCCATCCATCCATTTTCCAAACCGCTTATCCTATTGGGTCGCGGGGGGTCCGGAGCCTATCCCGGAAGCAATGGGCACGAGGCTGGGAACAACCCAGGATGGGGGGCCAGCCCATCACAGGGCACACTCACACACCATTCACTCACACATACACACCTATGGACAATTTTTAGCGACTCCAATTAGCCTCAGCATGTTTTTTTGGACTGTGGGGGGAAACCGGAGTACCCGGAGGAAACCCCACGACGACACGGGGAGAACATGCAAACTCCACACACGTGTGACCCAGGCGGAGACTTGAACCCGGGTCCCAGAGGTGTGAAGCAACAGTGCTAACCACTGCACCACCATGCCGCCCCCTGTTACAGTCCTACTAGATAAATTTGTGAAACGTAGAAAATGCGCTATATGAATTATCTTCCAAACGAGAGTCAATAAAAATATTTCATGGTCATTTTCATGTTCAGCACATCAGAATACTGTAGAATATGACACTTTTAAGTAAGTTACAAATTCAGTGTTGCCCAGTGTTACCTTTAAGTGGTTCAAATAAATTGGCTTAATTCTAGTTTTTACTCAAAACATTTAAGGAATTTTGTTGACAAATGATTTATGATTTTAAAACTTTAAATTATTAAACCTATGTTAAGTTGTTGAAACTTATTTTTATAGGTGGGATGAAATACAATGTCCCTGAATGAATGTTCAGTTCACTTACACTTATTATTTTCAGGAGCCAGTTAATGCCTTTAATTAATTTCCACGTATTTCTGCAGTAAAATATTATACACATTTAAGTTAATATCCAGGCAAAGCATATTAATTTAACATTAATAATTTTGCCTCATATGTTTTGAATTTACTTAAGCACAACAAAAAAAGCCCCAAAATGTTCACTTATAGTAACAAATTTAATTGTCCAACAATGTATGACAAAGCACATGTAATAAGCAGATGGCTTTTACTCCCGGTGGCTCTCATTTTCAATTTTCATTTATTGCACTTAGTGAATTTTTCCAATAGCATCATTAAGCCACAAACACACACTGTTCATTACATACAATCCATAAGTGAAAGGGGAGCAGGAACAAGAAAATTCTTGTATGTCCTGCCCCTTTCTCAGTGATTATGAAGTAAATTACATATGGCTTTAGATACAGCTGAAGAACAGCTTTGACCTCCTGGGGAACAGCTGAGGTTCACCCAAGGGAAGGAGCCATGCCTGTGATACAGGAAAAGCAGGTTTGTGCTTCCTGTGCTAAACAGGGATCTTCTTTCACCTCGAAGCCAAGGCCGCTCACACAGAGCAGATCAAGACTGGCTCATATTTATTCAGATGCATCACAGCCATTGAAAAGACTCCTTTGGCACTACTAACCTATAAGGGCCACTACAGAACTGGAGGTAAAGAGACAATTAATATGCACCAGTTTTCTCAGGCAATCCACAGAATTCGGAAAAACAACTAACAATAAATTCCTGTAGAATAAAATCGGTGGGCTACCATCCTGCATCTCTGTAGGTTTCTGAAGGTTAAGCCTGGGTCTCTAAAAAGCACAGAAACACAGAAGTTTGATGTTGACAGCAGCCATAGAATTAGACTCTGGTTAGTTTTCCTGTGATGCTCAGTGGGAGGCTGTGGCCTGTCTGGGAGTCTGCAGTGTGAGTCACTTAGAGACTCCTGAAGGGTAGGATGTCGGCCAGCCAACTGCAAAATGAAACCACACTGCTTATTTTTCACTACAAGTAGCACACTAGGACTTCTTTAGAGAATACATACTTTCAAATACAGCATCAAAAACATTGAATCAATTTGAATATATCAGTGAAAACCAAAAGAAAGAATGACCAGCAACTAAATTTGGTGGAGACTAATATCTGTGACCTACCATCCTCAATAACAGGGGGCTTCTAAAAACTAAGCCTAGTGAAAAGCTGAATAATAAATGAGCAAAACACTTTCATTACTCGCCCAGTCATAAGCTCATATGGACTAATGCCTGTTGCTTTTGTAAGGGCTGCTCACAGCACAGTCAGCACTGTGGGAAGCACATCAGCCCAGCGGTTATGGCACTGTGCTGTCTGCCTTGGGATGCCTTCCTTGATTGTGTGGTTTACCGTCTGCTATCCCAGAGCTCTGGGGTCTGTATGGGATGTGGAACTTTTACTGGATGTTCAGCATCCAGCACACATCTCACATTACCTGTCCTGTGAAATGGGTGCTCAGATAGCATCCAGTTTCCCTTGGTCTCCCCTGTAATGGGATGATTTGCTTCACTAGCACTTGTATCACTGTGTTTACAGTGTTATTGCACGTAGGAATGGCTTCAACCCACTTTGAGAATTTATCACTTATTATGAGGCAATACCGATACCCCTCCTATGGCACTGGGTAGCGGACCAATGAAATCCCTTCGCAAATCCACCCATGGGCCTTTCGGGGGATTTGCTCTGTGCAATTTAGTGCGACCTGCTTTGCCCTGATTGATGGTGGCACATGCATGACATGCTCTGCACCTGCCTCTACATCTGATGCCATTGCTGGCCAGCAGAAGTAGCTGTGTATAATTTGTAAGGTTTTCCTTGCTGAGACATGCGCAAACTCACGGTATAGTGTGAGTATGGGCTTCTGTAAGGCCTCTGACACGACATATTTGCCTTTTCCGATTATTATACCTGCTTTAATGGTGACCAGGCACCACTTTGTCTAGTGGAGGTGCCAGCTTTCCATCAGAGACCCACAAGTCTCACTGATACTGTTTCCAGTTTATGGGCTGATCTGAATGGCGTTAATGCTGTGAAGCTGTTGATTCTCAGCTTGCCATTCTTCCCCGCTAATTTCGCTAGCTGAGCTACAATGTTGTTATTTTGCTGATGCTCGTCTGGGTGTTTAGTTATGTTTGTTCGCACCTTAACTACTCAGATAGGGTTTCTGATAACGTCATGGTGTTTGTTTGATGTCCCAGTGGATGTTAAGAATTTTCGCAACCCCACTGGATGATGAAATCATGCACTACTCCGAATGCGTAATGGCTATCGGTATATATACACGGTGGTTCTGTGCGCTTTCATAGTGTAACCGGTGATCGCTAGGGATGACGTCATCCGCGGATCCCGTATCCGGCTGTATGTATGAGACACTGATTAGGTAAATGGGGGCGGTTCATGATGGCATCTTAATTGGGTCGAAACAGCGGTACACGCAATGAATTGGGATCGGCGTGGATAAAAGCGGTGGGAAGCCGCTAGTGGGGGAGGTTCGATTGCTGCCGCGATACTTCTGCGAGCGACGGAAATGGTGGTGAGCGGTTGGTTCCGTGTCCCGGCTGCGGCGTAAGGTAATGAGTAATAGGGGTTGGACGGGGTGGCTGAGTGCATGTCTGTTCTCTTCCGGGTATGTAAGGACTGTTAATCTTCTTCCTAGGCTGGGTTCGGGGTGACAAGTGTGTCCGGGTCTATGCTGATGCTCAGGAGCTGGTCACTGCTGTTTTGCCTGTTTTGATTTCGTTTTGTTTTGTAAGATTATGTGCGTTGTACTGGCATTGTTGTGAATAAGGGGGGGGGTGTGGTTACCGGGGCTAACTGGGTGCTGGCTGGTATAGTAGGAGGTCTGGAGGGTAGTTTAGTCTCTTCCCCATTTACAGCGGAGAGCCAGTGAATGTGGTGCTGGAGTTTGGGGGTTGGAGGCTGTGTTCTTGCACTGCATGGAGCGAATGTGGGGTGAGTGAGAAGTATTAACTCCAGGATGTGGTTTGCTGTGATTTTGATATTAACTCCCACTTGGATATGTGTGCCCTCGGGGTGTCTGTGTGTGGTGTCTCCCCTTCCTCCTTTTTTCTTCCTCCAGGTAAGCACCTTCCCTGGCTGGCTAAGGGGTTAAGGCGTGATTATAGTATTGGACCACCAGCACCTGGGTTTTGCTCTCAACCCCATTTGTCTGTTTTAGTGGTGTCATATGCTGGTAATTGTTTACTGGCTGGGAGGGTTCATTTTTAAATTATTGTTAATAAATTGTTTTAATTCTGGGATATGCGTCTCTGTGTGTTCATGCAAAGCGAAGTCGTGGGGTTAATTTGAAGTCCTGAGGGGCAGGGCCTCTGGTGGCGTAGTCGGGGTTACGTAACCTTGCAGCACAAGGTTACACTTGCATGCTAGCATTACACAATCGCTCCAAAGGCACAGCAACAATTGATTCTGATATCATCAAATAAATTGATGCAGAGAGACAATACTGGCGGGATGTTGCCGTCATCCAGTCTTTGGGGAAGAGGGGACTCGCTTTCAGGGGAGACGGTGAGCTACCGGGATCAGCTCACAATGGTAATTTTTTGGGCATCATAGAACTGTTGGCCAAGTTTGATCCATTTCTAGCTGAACACCTCCAAAGGTTTGGGGGCAAGGGAAAAGGCTCTGTGTCCTATTTGTCATCAACCGTCTGTGAAGAATTTATTCATCTAATGGGAGAAAGAACAAAGCAAGCAATTGTTAATGAAATAAAAGATTCAAAATATTTCTCTGTTATAGTTGACTCCACTCCAGACCTTGCTCATGTGGACCAACTCACTTTTATTTTCAGATTTGTTAATCAGGGCGGTCATGTAGTCGAGCGTTTTCCGGCATTTGGGCCTGTTGACAACCATAGGGGGGACAGTTTGGCTGAGTGTGTCATTGCTATGGTGGAGAATCTGGGCCTAGACTTGTCTAGGGGGCAGTCATATGATAATGCAAGTAACATGTCGGGAAAGTACAATGGAGTCCAAGCTCATCTTAAACGACAAAACCCACTGATTTGTTATGTCACTTGTGCAGCACATTCATTGAATTTAGTTGGTGTCAATGCTGTAGACAGCAGCTCAGAGGCTGGACATTTCTTTGACCTGCTACAGACAATGTACACTTTTTGTGCATCATCTACGCACAGGTGGGCGAAGGTCTTCCATAACACTGGTGTCAAACTCACACTGAAATTACTGTCAGGTACTCGGAGGAGTGCACGGGCTGACTCAACTCAGGCTCTGTGGAGGTATTATGCACAACTGAGAGAGGCATTGAATAATATTTCCAAAGATAAGGAGGAGAAGCGAGAAACTCGCAGTGAAGCCTCTGCAAATTGGATACACTGGAGATGGCTTTCATGGCACACTTCTGGAATACAATATTGCAGAGGTTCCAAGCCACCAGCCTGCAGTTGCAGAAGCCAGACATTAACATATGTACAGCTAAATGTCAACTGTCATCTTTACGAGACTTTGTGGCAGCACAAAGAGACAATTTTGAGGTATTTGAAGCGGCCGCTTTAAACATCACCACTACTGTCTCCCAGGACTATAGGCATGACCTCCAGCGCACAAAGAAGCGCCCAAGAATGTTTGATGAAAGCGCAGAACCAGGTGTTACACTTAATGGTAGGGACCACTTTCGGATTGAAACATTCAACGTTGTTATCGACAAACTTGTGTCTTGTCTTAACCATCGTTTGAGTGCATACACACACGTAACTGAGCTATTTGGTGCTCTTTACCTATCTGAAAATATGTCCAACAGTGAGCTCACTTTAAAGGCTAACTCACTCGTTGCAGCATATCCTTCAGATCTGAACATGAGCCTGGCAGATGAACTGATGCAGTACAAGTCATTCATGTCAGAAAAAGAGACATGCCTAAGTAAAATGCTCAGAACATTGATGGATTTAGATTTGCAATCAACCTTTCCAAATGTGTACATAGCACTTAGACTTTTTTTGACCCTGCCTATTACAAACTGAAGGGGAGTGCTCATTTTCCAAACTCATACGCATTACCTCCATACCTCCAGGACTGTGTTGTGTTGACTGTGTTAGGTGTTTCTCTAACAACAAACCATGGATCACTCCAGACATTAAGACTCTCCTTAAAAAGAAAAAGAGAGCCTTTAGGTCAGGAGACAAGGATGAGCTGAAGAGTGTTCAGAGAGAGCTGAGGAGGGCGATCAGAGGAGGGAAAGTCATCTACAAAAGGAAGATGGAGGATCAGCTGCAGCTAAATAATGTACGTGGAATCTGGAGGAGCCTGAAAACAATCTCAGGCCACAAAGAGCGCAGTTCCCAGCCAGTAAGGGACAGTAAGTGGGCGAATGAACTGAATCACTTCTTTAACAGGTTTGATTCATCATCTGCCCCTCACCATGTCCTGCCCTTTGTTCCTCAGTCACCTTCATCCGAGCCTTCTAGCTACTGCCCCCCCTCCCCCGCCTTATCACCACTTCACACCTTTACCACATTCCCTGCATACTGTCTCTCACCTCAAGCTACTACCCCCAATACTCAGCAACTTTGCCCTGACTTGTATCTCAGTAAAGACAAGGTAAGGTGTGAACTCAGAAGGATCAAAGTAAGGAAGGCGACGGGTCCAGATGGTATTAGCTCAGTTCTGAAATCCTGTGCAGACCAATTGTGTGGGATAATTGCGTATATATTTAACCTGAATATATAGCTTGAAACTAGGGAAGGTACCACAGCTATGGAAAACATCTTGTGTGATACCAGTACCTAAGACATCACAGCCTAAAGACCTCAACAGCTACAGGCCGGTGGCCCTCACATCTCACATGATGAAGACCCTGGAGCGGTTGGTCCTGGTCCACCTTCGACCATTAGTGAGCCCTTCACTGGACCCACCTCAGTTTGCCTACCAGCCTGGCATTGGGGTAGATGATGCTATTATTCATCTCCTACACAGATCCCTCTCTCACCTGGAAAAGCCTGGGAGCACTGTGGGAATCATGTTTTTTGATTTCTCCAGTGCTTTCAACTCCATCATACCCACAAGACTGAGGGACAAGTTACTGTACACAGGAGTGGGCCCCCACCTCACCTCCTGGATTCTGGACTATCTAACGAATCGGCCACAATATGTGAAGATACAGGACTGTGTGTCTGACACAGTCGTGTGCAGTACAGGGGCCCCAGAAGGAACAGTCCTGGCCCCATTTCTCTTCACTATATACACTGCGGACTTCTCACACAACTCGACCAACTGTTTTCTGCAAAAATTCTCTGATGACTCCGCAATTGTTGGCCTCATTGCTAATGAGGATGACAAGGAGTACAGAGAAATGACCCAAGACTTTGCGGAATGGTGCCAACTGAACAACCTCCATATCAATGCTGGAAAGACCAAAGAACTGGTAGTGGATTTTCGTAGGCACAAACGTCCTCCATCCACACCAATCAACATCCAGGGGATGGACATTCAGATTGTTGACTCCTACAAGTACCTGGGTGTTCATCTGAACAACAAACTGGACCCACAATACTAATGCTATTTACAGTAAAGGTCAGAGCAGATTGTATCTGCTACGCAGACTGAGGTCCTTTGGAGTGCAAGGGCCACTCCTGAAGACCTTTTATGATTCTGTGGTGGCGTCAGTCATCTTCTATGCTGTGGTCTGCTGGGGCAGCAGCATCTCTACTGGGGAGAGGAGAAAACTGAACAGGCTGATCAAAAAAGCCAGCTCTGTCTTGGGAGGTCCCCTTGACTCAGTGGAGGTGGTGAGCGACAGGAGAATGTTAGCTAAGCTACATTCCCTGTTGGAGGACATCTCCCACCCCTTACAGGACACACTATCAGTACTGAGCAGCTCCATCAGCGACAGACTGGTGCATCCAAAGTGTGCGACAGAGAGATACCGCAGGTCTTTTCTTCCATCTGCCATCAGACTTCACAACAAACAATAAGGCACATACCATCTTGTCTTGTATTGTATTGTATATATTGTATTGTATTTTATTTATATTTCTTATTTCTATTGTTTGATACTTGATTTTTTTCTGCATTCTGCTTATTTCTGCTGCACTGTCCACTTTGCTGCTGTAAAACGCAAATTTCCCACCCGTGGGACTAATAAAGGCAATCTTATCTTATCTTATCTTATCTTATAAATGAACTCAGGATTAGGATGTGCCAAAACCGCCTGAATTCACTGTCACTTCTGGCTATCGAATCAGAGTTGGTTAGACAGCTTAACTTTGATGAATTAGTGGATGACTTTGCAAGAAGGAAGAGTAGAAAGAAAGTTATGTAAGGTAGGCTATTGACAGATGAGTTAGGGTTAGTGTTTGACAGGTGGATTAACATTTTCCTTTTTTTTTTTTTACTTTTTCACAAAATATGTATAATTAGACCTAAATGTTATCCATATTATACAAAATGGTGACTTGGAGTAGGAACAGTAAAATTAAATGTTATTTCTCCCTTTAGCTGCATAAAAAGTCCCCAAAGTTTCACAACTGGTTCATGGTGAATTATCTCCCTCCCTCCCCCTTAAGAACGTGACACATGCTGGCTGCCAGTGTAGAGCCCAGCCCACCGGCTGCTGCCAATACATAGTCTATGGCTGCTTTGCACAGGTTATGGAATGTTGCTAATATTCGGATCAAAGATTCTAGGGTGTTATTCTACTCTAGGAAGTTCTGCATACAATACATTGTTTTAATGCTATTTTAATCCACGTTATTGTACCAAATACATTGCCGATTTTATCAGCAAAATAAGCTAGATCATATTGCTTAGTTGATTTTGTTTACCCATGCCAACGGTTTCTAAGGGAAGAAAAGCCATGCTTTTAAACAAGGGTACCGTTAATTTCAGCCTAATTGGTCAGTAATAGCAAATGCACACGGATTTGACAGAAAATTAAGCAATTTAAATGAAGAAAAGAAAAGAATTATATGGGCGTGCGGTAGACGTTTCTAGTGGGAATTCCCAAGCTGAAATCATGGATGTTTTTCTTGTCGTGGTGCAACATGTTTTTTTTTTGTTTCAATCTGTATTATAGTATGCTTGCCCTCCTAAATCTATATGGCATAAAGTAAAAGAACGAAAAGTAATGTAATAAAAGTAGATCTACAATTGCAAATTTAAACTGATAAAGACTTCCATGAGCCGGCAAGAAGACAAAAGGATCACACAGCTAACGACAACATTAACTGTAGCTACGAAGTTTTAAGGTAGGACACTAGGTTTCATTTATCATCTGCCCGCCATGGCTCTAGTTGGCAAGAAATTCACAGCACATATTATTTTGACCGCATCATATTTCTTGTTGGGTCTATTTGTTGCACTTTATACCATCGTCAGATTTATACATGTCAACTTGCATCTGGCAAGCTAACGCCCGGCCACCTCTCAACTACATGAGCGCACTTCTCCACAACATTCTGACAACCCACGTTTAAACTTGCTGTTTATCTAAGTTATTGGTTTATTAAATATGACACGGGTGGGTAGTATTTGTGATTTCGCAGCGATTTCTGTTGGTGTCCTTGAATTTATTTGTTCCTGGCCCTGCGCATGATATGACTGCCCCCTAGCTACGAGGATGTAATTGTCTTCTTTGGGAAAGCTGCAAAGCAACAATTGCAGATTATAACAGGTACATGGCATTTTAGTTCACTTTTATAGACATTTCTATTTCAAACTAGCACATTCTGGATAATTCAAATAAATAATGTTTGTTATGGTGCGATCTGGTTGTGCTACGTTGCTACCTGTCTCTATAAACAGAGATGGGTAACCTGGTGCTAACATTAACGTGAGGTAATGGCATTAGGCTGTACTGATTATAATTTGAGATCCAACTTACTGTATCAACTTAAGCCACCTTCTTTTCACTTTTTCCGAGGTAAAAAGCGGCAAAAGATAGTTTTCTCAACATCATTCTGCTTTTACAACACGGTACGCGTACGCCGCACTAGTTTGTACCCACAAGTGGCATGATGACGTAGCAACTAGCCATCCCAAACAATGCAGGCGTTTTTTTTTTTGTTTGTTTTTTGAGGTGGGGGGAGCCCTCGCAAACGTTTTGCCCAGGGGCCCACACAACCCATAATCCGTCCCTGGGGACGAGGCAGACGATATCTTACGGGGACTCACTCTGAGTGCTGCCGACAGAGACACTTACAAGGGAGTGCGTGATGGCTTTCAAAGTTTTTTCGTGGTCAAGAAAAACGTAATATGCAAGCGTGCTAAGTTCAATATGAGCAAACAGAGAGAAGGAGAGCCAGTGGATGCGTTTGTTACCGTATTATACGCGCTAGCGGAACACTGCAACTACGGTGCGTTACACGATGAGCTGATCAGGGACAGACTCATTGTCGGTCTGCTAGACAAAGGGCTGTTTGAACGCATGCAGCTGGATGCAGAACTAACTTTGGAGAAAGCTGTTAGGATGGCACGTCAAAGTGAGGAGGTGAAAAAGCAGCAAGCTTCTCTGCGAGGTGACACCGGAGCACAAGCAAGTGATGGAAAGTCTGTGGACAGAGTCAGGGTGCTCAAGCACAGCAAGTCTCCTAAAAACAAACCTCAGCATGCAAGTAAGCCACACTATCCCCAGAACAGCAAAGGTAAAGCTTGACAGTCGCAGTGTCACAAATGTGGCAGTTCTCCATCACATCCAAAACGAGACTGTCCTGCAAATGAAGGGAAATGTCATGCATGTGGCAGAAAGGAACATTATAGTCGTGTGTGCAGGGCTCCAAAATCTGTGCATGAGGTTGAAGGAGAAGAGGAGGATGCAGTTCTCCTCGGCAGCATCACGACAGATGGCGATCCTTGGTTGGTTAACACTGACATCCATAACAGTAAGGTGACGTTCAAAATCGACACAGGTGCTGATGTTACAGTCTTGCCACACGCTGTGTTCCGGAACATATATAAGGACGATCCACCCATACTCTTCAAAGCAACAAAGCCACTCCCCGGACCGGGGAGGAGCCCACATGATGTTGTGAGTGTCGCCAGGCTGCTGCTGAGGAGAGGTGAGAAAGAGATGGAGGATGTGTATGTAGTTCGTCATCTGCACGCTGCTTTGCTGGGAAGACCCATGAGCTGTAGGCTGGGGCTTGTTGCACGCCTAGACGGTCTCACTGTAGAGACATTAAAGCAAACTTACCAAAAACTATACAGCAATCTCAGATGAGTGCACCAGCCATACGCCATGAAACTGAAACCAGGGGCTCAATCGTTCTCACTCAAAACACCAAGGAGGATCCCATTGCCACTGCTGGACAAAGCCTAGTAGGAACTGTCCCGCATGGAAAGCCTTGGGGTTATATGCAGAGCTGAGGACTGGTGTGCTGGTATCGTGGTAGTGCCCAAGAAGACGGGTGCTGTGCGCATATGTGTTGATCTCACCAGACTGAACGAGTCAGTGTGTCAAGAGACGTTTATCAGCAGAGAGGAATCAGAGACTGCGAACAAATAAAGACACGCTACAAAAACAGTTGGACTCACCAAGTGGTTTGTAATAACACGATAGAGACCTGCCCTTTCTGTCCGACTGGGGCATAACCAGACCTTTTACAGTGGGGTGGGGGTGGCAAGGCTGCCTGGGCCCCTGCCCATTCTGTCCCAAGGGGGAGTAACCAGACCTTTTACAGTGGGGTGGGGCGGCGGGGGGGGCAAGGGTGTCTGAGCACCTGTCCGTTCTGTCCGATGGGAGAGCAACCAGACCTTTTACAGTGGGGTGGGAATTTACTTTATTCCTCTAATCCAGGACAGTAACAGGACATAATTATATTTTCCACTGTTTTTTGTGTCTGTTATGTCTCTAGTTAAATGATTATTATACACATTGATTGAGTGTCATTGTGTCAGTTATGTTCAGCTGCAGTAATACAGTGAATTTAACTCATTATGTTACTCAGTTATGCTTTGGGTGACGCTGAAGCAGGACATAAATAGGACAGAACAGAAAGCCTTTATTGTCATTGTACAGGGAGGGAATACAGTAAATGGACATAAATTTATAAAATGCACATATACAGGGGAGAGGGAAAGCCCCCCCCCCAATCAGGATTACATTTAATTACATTTTAGTCAGAGAGGAAACGTATAAAACTATATTTTTCATGTGTATTCAGCTCACTGAACAGAGGCATTTATCTTTGTCAAACACATATTTCAGAGTAAAAAGGAAGATTTTAGCTTTTTGCCAGGAGAACCAGCCACATGTCCCAGTGACACTGAGGAGTTTCTATGAACATAAAACCCTGGATAGAGGGACTCAGTGAATGAGGAGGTGAATTTGTGCAGGGGGGTCAGTCCATCAGAGGAGACTCTGTAGAAGGACAGAGCACCAGCCCCCCAGTCCAGATACACTCCTACTCTGCGGGAGCCTGAGGGCCGTATGGGTACGAGAGTCTGTTTATTATTGTGCCAGACAGAGTATCTGTCAGTATCACACCAAAGACTCCATGACTTGTCATTGAATCCAAGCCGACAGTCACTCCCTCCTTTCCTCTGGATCCCTTTATAAGTCACTCCTATCCAGGCTGCATCTCCATCCCACTCAGCCTCCCAGTAACAGCGGCCAGTCAGACTCTCTCTGCACAGAACTTGGAGGCAGCTGTCAAATCTCTCTGGATGATCAGGATATGGCTGCTCTGCCCCCCATGTCACCTTCCTGTTCCCCCCTGACAGAGACAGGAATCTGTTTGCTGTGTTGGGTTCCAGCGTCAGCTGGCAGGAGTCTGTAGGCAGGAGGAAGATTTATTAATCCCATCAGGTCGCCTGTACTTTATGTTTCTGTACGATATAAAAACAGCACAGCTTCCCCTAACGAAGCGGGAACTGAAGTTTATGAAACATAAAGTGGGCGCGCGACGGCGGCGGGAAGAGCCGCCAAAATGGGGCGCGAGCTAAACTAACAGCTTAATTAATTTAATTAAAAAATGACAAAGCAGCGACATTCATCAGACATATTCATCACTAGCATATTTACCACAAAACGGCACCAGAGATCAATACTAAAGTCCGTGTCTTTCCTTCTAACTGCTAATTCCGGCGCGTGCGGCTTGAAAATGGCCATCGATAACAGAATATTTAAGTAATATTATTACATGTTTAAAGTGATATTTAATAAAGGTTTGGACCTGGATTCTGATACAAGCGATGATTCTGGCGCCTGAGTTGCGCTCCATGAGGATCCAGTATTTGCAGCGATTGTCTGACATGGTCTTTAGTCACAGCAAAGCCGGTCTGAATGCATTTCACATGCATCGGCTTATTTCCGTGAAGCATGTCATACTGTATCTACTGATCCGGGAGAAACACTGCAGTGTCAAGCGGGGTGGAATAGGTGCCGCGCAAAGCCGGCAAACTAATGATAATACCGTCTACAAACCATCAATGAAAGCGGATTAAACTACACAGATCGTGCATCATGAAAAACAGGAAGGTTCTCATTAATGCAGAAAAATATTGCTCAAAAAGACGGGCTTATTATCTCATTACCTCGGAAAAACAGAATTGATATTTTCCCAGATGAATGCAATACGCTTTCATTGAGAACCGCTTACCGCGCGCGTGACTGTAGATGCTGCGCCGCTGTGTTTTAGATGTAATGCTGGCACGCATGGCTTTTTAATATTCATGAGCGAAGCCCTACATGATTGGCTGGCTAATTCATATTTATGAGGTGGGACACTACCTGATTGGCCATTGAACATCGACATGTGCTGCCTGTTTCTTCTGCCAAAGTCAGGGGTGTCCGAATCCAGTCCTGGGGGGCCGGAGCCTTGTGTAGCTTAGTTCTTTCCCTGATCCACCATAAATGATTCAACTCAAGAGCTGTGTGGTAATTAGCACAAGCAGTTGAATCAGGTGTGTTAAATGAGGGGAAACCCAAAAATGTGCAGGACTCTGGCCCCCCAGGACTGGATTTGGGCTCTCGTGAATATTAATGAATGTTACAGAACCACCCTGTAAAAATGCAAATTCACATTTTGCACTTGAGGAGAGAGTCTGGTCTCACTGCCTACGGATGCCGTCTTAGGACAATACTAACGAATCTCACACAGAAAACACATACAGTCATGGCATGCGCAAAAAGAGCAAATGCAAAGGATTCTTTTTTGGTGAAATTAAAGATGTATAACTAATTCAGAATATATTTTAACCATCCTACACTCCCACACAAACACAAAGACAATACGGGCAGCTATAAAGCATTCGTTTGGATGTTGTCTAAAATGACATGAAACTCACATAAACACAAACATGGAAATCCATCTACACACAGTGCAAAATTACACTCATCACAACAATTGTGTGAATACAACCATAACATAGTATTAATGGTATTATTAATAAAAACAGGCAAACACTTACATTTCTGTAAGCCTGGTCTGGTCCTGCACTCTCCACCATGATCCACACTATAGGAGAAGCAGAATGACATAGTGCTGCTGTATCCATTTATTTATTGGTGCCTCTTCTTCACATACATGCATAAGTATCTGTAGCGTGTCAGACACACACTCTGTACTCACTTCAGCTTCTCCAGTTTACAGCTGGGATCCTCCAGTACAGCAGAGAGCAGCTTCACTCCTGAGTCTCCTGGGTGATTGTAGCTCAGGTCCAGCTCTCTCAGGTGTGAGGAGTTTGACCTCAGAGCTGAAGCCAGGGAAGAACAGCCTTCTTCTGTGACTCTACAGCCTGACAGCCTGCAGAGAGACAGACAAAAAAATCCACAATGAATAAGATCACCTGACCATTACAAGCATTACTTTTAAGCAAAAGTGACTCCTCTAATAAATATTTCAATACTCACACAAAATTAACATCTTTTGAACATTTTACAAGAACCTATACTTCTCAGAACTAGAACCAGATCCAGTTGATATAGAATCATTTTTAAATAATCTAGACTTACTCATATTAACCAATGAAACAGCAGATGCCCTTGATGACAAAAGTGGAGATTTCAGGTCCTGTGAGTACAAATCCAGACCAAGATTTTGTTTCAACCAACCAGTTGAATATAAAGAGTCACAGTCGCAGAGTACTCAACTGGTTACTCCTCCTTGCTGGCTCTTCTCTTTGTAGTTCTTCACACCAAATCACCATTGTTATTGTGTATAGACCACCTGGGCCGTACAGTGATTTTCTTAAGGAATTTGCTGATTTTTTAACAAACCTGGTGGTCAGTACTGACAAAGCTGTTATTGTGGGTGATTTTAACATTCGTATGGAGAAGGATAGTAATTCTTTAAAAATAGCGTTTGCAGCTATTCTTGACTCTGTAGGTGTATGTCAGAATGCCTACTCAGAATCGGGCCTACTCATGTCTGTAACCATACCCTTGATTTGATCATTAGTCATGGCATCCTGGTAGAACATGTATCTATTATGCCACAGAGTCCTCTGCTCTCAGATCATTACTTGTTAACATTTGAAATCCAGTATTGCCTCCCGTTGACCACCACTCCAAAGTATAGAATCAGACGTTCTATTAAGGCACTAACTACAACAACATTTATGAAACAACTTCCACAGTCCTTCAGCCTTACATCTGAAGCATTGTGTGTAGATGAACTTGAACAGGCAACTTCAAACACGGAAAAATCCCTTCGCAGGACTCTAGATCTTGTGGCTCCATTTAGGAGTATAAAGCATAGCAATAACAAACCTGCCCCCGGTACTCTGATAATACACGTGAACTCAAACAGGCATCACGCAAGCTAGAGTGAAAATGGCGCTCAACTAAACTACAAGTTTTCAAATCTGCCTGGAAAGAGAGCCTCTCTAAATACAGACAAGCACTAGTAACTGCTCGGTCTGTGTATCTCTCCAGATTAATAGATATGAACAAAAGCAATCCTAAATTCCTATTTCAATCCGTGGCTAGGATAACACAGAATTCCTCATTAAACTTGCAAGTCCCACAAGCTCTTAAGAGTGATGACTTTTTAAGAGTGATGACATTTTTTAATGGTAAAATAACTAAGATTAGACAGACCATCCAGTGCACACCCTTACCTACTTACGCCTCCTGCTAGTCTTATGCTTACCAATAATAAGACCTTTTAATCATTCATTACTATTACACACTCAGAACTTTTGAGCTTAATTTTCTCCTGTAAATCCTCTACTAGTCTTGTAGACCCAATTCCTACAAAATTCTTCAAGGAAATTGCACCACAGATTGGCACTACCGTGTTACATGTGTTAAACTCTTCTCTTAGGCTTGGATATGTTCCAAAACCTTTTAAATGGCTGTTATTAGACCCATCCTAAAGAAACCAAATCTTGAACCCAGTGTTTTAGGAAACTATAGACCTATCTCAAATCTTCCTTTCATTTCAAAGATCATGGAAAAGGTGGTAGTTCGTCAGTTGGCCTCTTTCCTACAAAAAAAGAATACCAATGAATTATATCAGTCTGGCTTTAGACCAAACCATAGCACAGAAAATTCTCTAGTCAAGGTAATGAATGATTTACTTGTAGCTTCTGACCGTGGCTGTGTATCTCTGTTGGTATTGCTAGATTTAACTGCAGCGTTCGATACTGTGGACCATAATATCCTCTTGGACCGGTTAGAAGGTGTAGTTGGCATTACGGGGACAGCACTTTCTTGGTTCCGCTCATATTTAACTGATCGCTATCAGTACGCCCATGTGAATCATCCAAGGCCACAAAAGTTGAATATGGTGTCCCACAGGGATCAGTCCTGGGCCCGCTACTGTTTACCCTATACATGCTACCTCTTGGTAACATTATTAGAAATCATGGTATTGGGTTTCATTGCTATGCAGATGATACACAGTTGTACATATCTGTTAACCCTGATGATACATCACTGCTATCTCGGTTAGAAGACTGTCTATTAGATATCCGGTGCTGGATGACAAAAATTTTCCTTATGTTAAACACAGAAAAAACAGAAGTTCTGGTAATTGGTCCCAAGGCTGCAAGAAATAAGTTTCACCACCTCAATGTTGGTAGCCTTCCTACACAACCTAACACGGTGGTTAGAAATCTTGGCGTTCTTGTTGATTCAGATCTATGCTTTGATGCTCACATAAGAAGTATTACTAGAACTGTGTTTTATCATCTACGGAACATAGCCAAGCTTCGTAAGATGCTCTCATTTAATGATGCAGAAAAACGAATACAGTGCTGTCACTCTAGCTTCATAATCCCTTGTGGAATTGGAGTGCTGACATTTCAGGGACTCCCCATGCCGGCATTCCCACTTGCCTCTCCCCCCTAAAGATGCTGCCATAGCCATATCTGCCGGAGCTTGCAGATTGCACTTCATATTGCACTCATCTAGCTTTTAGCACTGCCGATAGCCTCCTCTACTTTGACTAATTGTACATTTTATTTCCCCTACTCCTCCTGGGGGGTGATGCCTGGAGACCTCAATCTATCAAGATGTCCAGCATACCCTACTACATGTGACGTCGCCACCACCAGTGACGTCCCTGCATCCAGCTCGCCCTTCTGCCTGTGTCATCTTACATGTCTAACCCGCTGCCTTACCTCTAGTTGCCTGGCGATTGGAAGAAGACTCAGCATTGGCTTGTCATGTTCCTTGCTCTCCAGTTATTTCCCAAATCTTATGATTGGGACAATGTGACTTGACTCTTATTGACTATCCCTGCCGGCCCCTGGAGGATGGGCTCCCCCTTTGAGTCTGGTCCCTCCCTTCCTTCTTGGGAGTTTTTCCTTGCCACTGTCACCTTTGGCTTGCTCACTGGTGGCTTTGGGTGAGGATGCTGTAAAGCGCTTTGAGACAATGTAATGTTGTGATAATGCGCTATACAAAAATAAATTTGTTGTTGTTGTTTGTTGAAACAAAATCTTGGTCTGGATTTGTACTCTCTGGACCTGAAATCTCCACCTCTGCTTGATGCACCATTAACATCAGAAGAACTCCATAAGGTCCTCAACCAAATGCCTAACAACCAATCGCCAGACCGGATGGTTTCCCTGCAGAAATCTATATACATTTTTGGGGCATATTATCTCCACTCTACAATAGACTGGTAAGAGAAATTAAGCATACAACACAAATCCCATCGTATGAGTGCAGTGACCATTACAGTGTTATTGAAACTTGATAAAGACCCAACACAACCCTCTAGTTACCCGCCACTCTCACTAATGAATACAGACTTGAAAATCATTACAAAAGCTCTCGTCACTCAGTCACAGACAGTCATTCCTACTATAATCCATCCTGATCAGACAAGACATGCCTCAGACAACATCCATAGATTATTTAATTTAGTCAGTACTGCTCAGCATACCCATACTAAAACCATGATTACATCATTAGATGCAGAAACTGCATCTGACAGTCAGTTGGACATTCCTCTTTAATACATTGCATAGATTTGGCTTCGGAGAGTCGTTCACCCACTGGGTTAAAATACTGTACAGCTCACCCAAAGATACAGTGTCACAGATGGGATGACATCACCTGCATTCACACTCCGACGGGGAAGACGGCCTGCATGCCCACTCTCTCCTTCACTGTTTGCCATCTTCATAGAAACACTTGCAGCAGCAATATGACAGAACAGTGAAATAAATGGAATTCATACTAATAACAACACAAAATTAATCTCTATGCAGATGATATCTTGCTGTTTTTACAAAACCCTCAATATAAGAAATTTTAATTTATTAACACCTTTTCATATCTATCAAACTACACAATAAGTGGAAAACACCCATAATATTCTCACTGTCTGAAGATGCCTGAGATTCAGCCGATCAGGATGGTCCATTTCACACTGGAAATATCCGGTACTTGGGTATCTACATCTCCCACAGGCTGTCTGACTTGGTTACCCTCAACTACACCCCCTTATTCAAAACAATAGATGAAAAACAAAAACGCAGAGTCAAACATTCCACAATACAGAAAAATAAATCTCAAGGTGGATTACAAGATCATTACAAGATCATTATTACTTAGCAAATCATCTGCAAGACTTAACTAAATGGTCACACTACAGCAGTAACAGCAGCTCATGGTTACAGCAGGAGCAGCTGTACTGTAAAAATCTCAGACATGCAGACTTACTCAAAATGTCATTAAAGAAACAAAACTGCTTTAACAACACAGTGCTGCCATTTCCACAGCACTGACAGCCCAGTGGAAAGCCATTAAAATCACTAACTGTACTCTCAGACCCTGTAAATACACGCCAATCTGGAATGATCTGGACTTCCTACTTCACAATATCACTATTCACTATCACTCACGGGGACAGAAAGGGATTACACATCTCCACCTCCTTTTCAGTAACAGTCATTTCATGACATTCGAAGACTTAATCCATAAATACGAGTTGAGAATATGCAGTTTTTCTAATATTTACTAACTGAATCCAGCATCAAAACCAAAATGGACCTCACACATAATACACTGAATCCTCCTCAGATGAGACAACAATCTGCCACTTAAAAATAAAAAGAAACCTCTAGAATATATAATCCTACATCTTGCGACAGACACATTGATATTTGTACCAAAAATTTATTGGAATAAGGACCT
The DNA here is from genome assembly GCF_023856365.1 of Brienomyrus brachyistius. Taxonomy (NCBI): domain Eukaryota; kingdom Metazoa; phylum Chordata; class Actinopteri; order Osteoglossiformes; family Mormyridae; genus Brienomyrus; species Brienomyrus brachyistius. The sequence continues at coordinate 683,930 of NW_026042309.1, forward strand.
TATTTTTTCACTCAGCTCTGATTTCTGGATGGACGCCTGCAACAACATATTTACAGTGACAAATACTGGCCTTCAGTTCAGTACAAAGTAATTCACATAAAATATGTGACTCAATATAAAAAGTAGTCAGTACTGATACCTGCTCACAGTGTACAAGGGGTGTCACAGATAATTATCTGCATGCTCTGTTGGCCTGTATACCAGCTCACAGTGCACCATGGGAGTCACAGATAATTATCTGCATGCTCTGTTGGTCTGTATACCTGCTCACAGTGTACAATGGGTGTCACAGATAATTATCTGCATGCTCCGTGGGCCTGTATACCTGCTCACAGTGCACCATCGGAGTCACAGATAATTATCTGCATGCTCTGTGGGCCTGTATACCTGTTCACAGTGCACCATCGGAGTCACAGATAATTATTGTTAGGTTGAAGAAACTGTTATTAATCATTTTGTTATCACTCCTGTATGATCAGCAATGAATGTAAATATGTATATATATTATTTTGTTTTCCCCTAGCCTCATACTTTAGATTATATTAATAATAGCATTCCCACCTTAGCAAAACCAGAACTTTCTCTCACCTCCCTATTCTGCATGACTCTTGCGCCTCCCACTGACTATAAATAAAGGAGTCAAGGGGAACCACCCTTTGTAACACATTCTGCTGTAGTTTGCATTGCAGAGAGTGTGGGTACCCTTGCAAGTAAAACTGTAACCTGTGTGTGTCTCATAAATGTGGAGTTGGGGTGGAAACGCCGGGCGCTTTCCCCAACATAGAATTTGGTCCTTCGAGCCGGATCCGAGGAACCCCGAAGACGTCTCCAGTACGCCGAGAGAAGCGACACCGAAAACTGCCGGCAGTCACTCGAAGACGGGTGCAAGAAAGACCTGTGATGTGAATTCGTCATCAGGCCGGTGGTTAGAACTGCGCTCGACGTCTGGTGATGTCTGAAGGACCTCGGTGACGGATCAGAGAGCAGGTGAGTAGGTGGCCAAGTGAGACATACGGCACCTAAATAAGTAGGTGGCCAAGACATGCATGTGGTTGAGGTTAGCCGAAATTAACCGGGAGAGAAAGTAGGCGTTATTGGAAATATATATATTGATGTATGTGGATGTGTTTTTATAGGTTTTAGATTAACCTACACGATCCACCCTAAAAGCAACAACATACTGGTGACTGAAGGATAAAGGACGGGTTTCATCCCTGAAAACTAACACCGCTGCTCTAATAGTGAGCAGTAGAAGGCCGTGTTGGTGTCCTCCTGAGGTCTCATGCCAGGGACTTGCTTTTAGGATTTTTTATGTTTTGTAGTGTATTCAATAAAAGGTAACAATGGGAAAAAACCAGAGTAAACAAATCAAATTAGAGGGAGATGAGAAGTTTATGGAAGGATATAAACCAGGATCAGGACAAATAAGTAGTCAGAGATGGAGGAAAAAACATGGGTTTGAAGGAAAACTCCATACTCCAGACATATTAAAGTTACAGGGAAACTTAAAACTGGAGATGTTACAGACTACCAATAATAAAAAAGGCCAAGATAGAAAAAAGGAATACGTTTTCTCTGATGCATGGTTAGAACAGAGTAAACTAAGAGATAATAAGAGATAACAGAAAAAGGGAAATAAGGAGAAAAAACTGCAGGTGGCTTTAATCACACTAGACGAAGAAACGGCAGCAAGACCTTCTGCCCCTCCAGCTCCTCCACCGCCCCCACAAATTCCGGTGCCTGCACCGGCGCTGGTTCCAGCCACAGATAGACAAGAAGCAAGGGGGGGGGTGGAACCATCTCGCATGTTAACTCGAGGGTCTGATCCCTCTCTATATCCTGTAAAAGATTTGGCCACAGCTAAAGTACAATGGCATCCAAAAAATAACACAGAACAAGAGGAGGTAGAATGGCAGTGTCCCCTCGTAGAAGTGGCAAACCCAAATCGAGGGCCAAATAATGCAGGACCCGAAACTATGTTAGTATATAGACCCTGGACCGCTGAGGATAGAACAGCGGCTTTAAAAGGAATACCCCCGGTTGAAGAAGGGGTACCCGAGTTTTGGACTGCCATCCTAGAATTACAAAGTAGTTTTCATTTGAACGGCAGGGAAATGTACCGATGCCTAAGACAGTTGTTTACCCATAAATGGGGACGTGTAGCGGGAGACTTCACAGAACATGGTAATAATGATGAAGTCTTAGCACATGACTCGCAGGAAGTCATACAAGCATTACGAGACTTGCGAAACAGGGTAGAGACAGCCTTCGTAAGACGCGCAGATTATGGGCGAATAGCGCAGTGCAAACAAAAAGATGGAGAGGAACCTGAGGATTTTATGGATAGGATGCGAGTGGTGTTCAGGGGAAATTCAGGAATTCCTCACGACGAGGAAGACGGAGGAGTGTATCAGCAACAATTAAAACGAGCTTTTGTCGCAGGCCTAAAGCCTGAATTGCGAAAATATCTCGACAAACATTGGGGACATCAGAATACTGGCTCAGTCCAACAAGCCTTAGAATATGCCCAACACGCACAGAAAGCGCAGAAACAGCAAAAGACAGATACAATATTCAGCGCCTCTGACTTGGTAGCGCTAGTGCAAACGAACCCTCGGGGACGCGGGGGATTCAGAGGTAGAGGAAGAGGAAGATTTAGAGGCCGAGGAAGATTTAGAAATAAACAAACAGGAGGGTTTTCACAGGAAACAGAGTGTTGGACATGCGGGAAACCTGGACATTTAAGCAGGGACTGCAGGTCAGGGAAGCGACCATTTAATCCAAACTCCACCGAAAATGACCAATGACCCTCCTCGGAGACCCCTGTTGCCGACACTATCCGAGGTGAAACAGAGGTCATTTTAAGGGAAGAAACGGAGGTTACCTTACAAGACCTCCTGGATGAGGAAATAGATTTGCAAGCAGTATGTCAGCTATTAGCAGAAAGGCAGTGGGGAACTTTGCCAAGTCGGAAATTAATCATAAATGGCAAAGTATACGAATGCCTGTGTGATACTGGAGCCTGTAGGACTGTCCTAAACTCCAGTCCTCCTGAAGTCACATACTCCTCATCTCTCATAAATATAAAAACAGCAGGAGGCCAAACAGACAGTCATCAGCTAACAAACCCAGTTGCAGTAAAAGATAAGGAAACTGGGATTGAATGTCAAGCACAAGTGTTAATAAGCCCTTCTTGCCCTGTCAATCTGTTAGGCCGTGACCTTATGGTACAGATGGGCATTAGTGTAGTTGCCACAAACTCTGGCATGAAAGCAATCATAAATGAGGAAGCCTATGTTGTGCAAGGAACCGGAGCACCACAATATTACTGGTCACTGGACCTAGGGGGAACTGCACAGACACGAGAATTGTTGCGAAAAACTAGAGAAAAGCAGTCCCCCAAACAAACCCAGTTCATGCCTGACGATGCCTTACACGTCACTATGTGGTACAAAGGCACCCCAGGACCAGATTATGCCTATGACAAAACGTTTCATGCCCTCCAAGACACTTGTATTACCTTACAACATTTGTATGTTAACTCCACTACTGGCTTTTCTGCTGCCTCAGTCATCTTATCTAATAAACAACAGGCTGTGTTCAGAGGGGAAACACCACACGTATCTCTATCAAAACCACCTCAGATGCAGTGGAGGGATGTAGAGATGTTCTTACGAGATTCCATGCACAGTTACAATGACTACCAACCTGTACCTGGCTCCTGTTGGAGCTATGACAAAAAACACAATGTGTGGCGGTTCCCTTTGGGATGGAGAGTTCAAACCACTCTCACCACACACTTGCAGGACCCAACTTGACAAATTTTTTCTGTTCTGGAGGGGGGATCATGTCCAGATCTAGATCGCCTCCCGGAAGGGTTGTGGTCGTCTTCCCCCACTGATGTAGGACTGGTAAAGGGGTTCCCACCATACAAAGTAATTGTGAAATCAGAACACCGCCCGGTAGTTAGACAATACCCGTTAAAACCTGAGGCAGAGAAAGGTATAGCCCCTGTAGTGCAGGATATGTTGGCATCAGGAATATTGCGAGAGGCTCCTGAGGCCACTTGCAATACTCCTATCTTCCCTGTCCAGAAGGGACATACAGGGAAATGGCGCATGGTGCAGGATTTAAGACCAGTTAATAACATAGTGCAACACGCAGCACCAGACGTGCCCAACCCACACTTATTGCTCAACTCATTAACCCCTGATAAAAGTTACTTCTCAGTAGTTGATCTCAGTAATGCATTTTTCTCAGTACCATTGCACTCTGATTCTCAACATTTATTTGGTTTCACCTATAAGGGAAAAAAATACACATATACTAGACTCCCTCAAGGGTTTTCAGAAAGTCCACATGTATATACCATGGCCCTTAGATATTTTATGAGTACCTGTAAAATACCATCCCATAGTCAAGTGCTACTGTATGTAGATGATATATTAATTGCTTCAGATACAAAACAGCATTGTAAGGAAGCCACACTGTTGGTGTTACAGCATTTATATGATACAGGACATAAAGCATCAAAACAAAAATTACAATATTGCAGGGAGGAAGTTATATATCTTGGACATAAACTCTCCCAACAAGGTCGATCATTATTAGAAACTAGAAAACAGGCAATACAAGAGGCACCAAAGCCAAAGACTAAACAGCAAATGATGTCCTTCTTAGGACTTTGTAATTATTGCAGAGAATGGCTACCTGATTATGCCGCACTCGTTCAACCTCTGCAAACCTTAATTTATGGGAAAGACATGGCCTTAAAAGATAAAATTCAGTGGACAAAAGAAGGAGAATTGGCATTCACAAACTTAAAAATGATGCTACAAACAAATGTGATACTTGCCTTACCAGATTATCAACAACCATTTACCTTATGTGTTGATGCTAATCAAGGTTATATGAAAGCGGTATTAACACAGCCGTTCGGGACAAAGGAAAGACCACTAGCATTCTATTCTAAACGATTATATGCAGTAGCAGCTGGTTTTCCACAATGTTTGCAAGCATGTGCAGCTGCTGCAGAAGCAGTAAAATTATCAGCAGAATTAGTGTTGTGTCACCCACTCACCCTGAAGGTGCCACATTCAGTTTCATTAGTTTTACTGCAGACGCCGCTTCTGTTCCTCACACATGCTAGACATCTGACCTTAGTCTCACTCCTGCTTTCACAGTCAAACATTACTATACAGCGATGTGGTCCTCTTAACCCTAGCACCCTTCTTCCGACAACGGAAGATGGAGAGCCACATTCGTGCAAAGCAGTTGTGGAAGAGCAAACAAAACCCAGAGCAGATATTTTACAGACCCCAATATCAGATTCAATGGTTGTTTATGTAGATGGATCAGCATCAAAAAATGATATGGGAAAAAATAAGGTCGGGTATGCTGTAGTTACGTCCACTGAAGTGTTAGAGGCCAATGCACTCCCACCTGCTTGTTCAGCACAAGCGGCTGAACTCTATGCTGTAATTAGGGCATGCGAGCTATTCAAAAATAAGTCACTTACTATATACACTGATAGTCAATATGTGTTTGGAGCTGTTCATCACCATGCAAGAGTGTGGAAAAATAGAGGTTTTAAAACATCGCAGGGAACGTCTCTAACTCACACAAACTTACTACTTAGATTATTAGATGTTGTACAATTACCGACTCGCCTTGCACTGTGCAAATGTAAAGCACACCAAACCGATGCTTCCACAATAGCTAAAGGAAACAACTTTGCAGATAAAACTGCCAAAGAAGCGGCCCTGAAACAGCCCACCTTATCAGTGGCAGACATTCTTTTCATAGATAGTGATGTGCTGTGTGATGCACAGATTCATGCTCCTAAAACAGAAATACAGAGTTGGATCAAGAGAGGAGCAATACAGCAAGGGAAAGTTTACTATATGAATGACAAGCCCATCCTACCAAAAAACTTATACAAAACAGCTGCCTTAGTGAGCCATGGAAATACTCATGTCTCAACAGGAGGGATGGTACATATTATCCAGCAATACTTTTATGCTATAAATTTTTCTGATTATGCAAAGCAATTTTGTAGAACATGCTTAATTTGCTGTAAACATAATGCATAGGGTAACATGAGACCAAAACGTGGCCAGTTCCCTGTAGCTGAGTACCCGTTTCAAGTTGTACATATGGATTTTATTGAATTATCTTGGTCACAAGGGAAGAAGTACTGTCTAGTCATTATAGACACCTTTTCTAAGTGGGTAGAAATATACCCTGTAAAGCACTGTGATGCAATGACTGTTGCAAAATGTTTGGTAGGCCATTATTTCCCTACTTATGGCATACCTCATATTATAAGATCAGACAATGGGACTCATTTTGTAAATCAGACCATGTCCCTTTGTTCACAAGCATTAGGTTTTACGCTTAAGAATCATTGTGCTTATCACCCTCAGAGTGCAGGCTTAGTGGAGAGAACTAACGGCACTATTAAAACAAGGCTCAGAAAAACAATGGAAGAGACAAAAAGGCCGTGGCCAGAATGTTTGACTCTAGTAAAATTGTGGATGAGAATAACTCCCATTCCTGCAGGATTAACACCTTTTGAGATAGTGTACGGAAGGCCGTTTCCTCTAGCAACTGAAATGAGTGATATAGGGAAAGCGGACAGAGAAAATACATTGGCTAATTGGATGCGAAAGTTGCTATCATCACAACAAAAACATAGCCCCAGTAGTCTGCCAGTAAATTCTGTTTCTAACCAACAGGATAACTTGCAGCCAGGGGATTGGATCCTGGTCAAGGTCCTGTTGCGGAAGGAGTGGAGCACACCCCGGTGTGACGGTCCTTATCAAGTCCTTCTCACAACACCAACAGCTGTGAAAATAGCAGAACGACCTTCCTGGATACACAAAAGTCACTGTAAACCCATCAAGCCCTTATCAGAGGCCTCAGCGACAGAGTAGCAGTGGAAGTCCGCTACAAAGGCACAGTAACCAATAGGGTGCTGCTGTCTCAACCCGGTGAAGAAAACAACTGAACTGCACTCTATTAGGATGGCTCTGACGGGGTGGGGATGTGGTAAGGTGACTCTAGGGGTCATTCTTGTTGTTGGACTTGTATGGTTGTCCTTGCTCCCACTAGCTCCATTACAGCACCTACGGCGATGGACCCATGACGACTTCCATCTGCGCCCGTTGCCTGCTGACCACTCACACCCGTTCATGAAGAACTACTGGTATCGATATGTACATGACACTGTAACAGCAAAAAATGTGAATGCGAATTGCTATGTTTGTTCTGTGATGCCTACTCATAGTGAAGGACCCACTGTATATGGAAAACCCATGAATATGTCCCAGGCCAAATGTGCTGCATCTTTTGCAGGTATAGGGTACTGTAAGGACATAAAACTTATAGGTCCTGCAGGCCCCAACTCTGATCAGCCTGCATCAGTCTATTTCAGAACTCCAAGAAAAGGATCCACTGGCCCAGGCAAGATTGGACTCCATGCATCAAACCATCCCTTTTAAGGAAGGCAAAGCCCTGCTGGCTCCTGAGAATAACTGGAGCAATACAGAAAAAGCAAGACCTTTCACCCCCTGGAGTGGCCAGAGTTCCACAGTCAATCCACAGAACAACAGCTGTCAGTCCCCAGACACAGACACCTTTTCCACTAGAAATAGGATAACTCACCACACATAGATGTTAGGGACAAATACACGCATGTTTGGTCTCGTTTGAATAGGCATGAGACGGCGAGTGTTATACACTCAGATTTAAGGCAGTATAGTTTTCCCTAAGAGAACTATAGAAACTTCGGCTAAACCCACCAAACTGAGAGAGCCTCTCACATGGCAGAACAAGGGAATTACGACCACCCCCTAAAGTGATCTGATTGGCTGGGGACCTGAGAACCAAGGTCAACAATGCCCCTAAAATTAACTATTGACCGAAATTGGTCAGTCTTCAGAGACATGCCATCACATGGTTTGGATACTTAAGGAAGGGCCTCAGAAGGATTCGGGGAGTCACTCTGTAATCAGAGCTCCCGCAGAGAACTGGGCGAAAGTCCATCTGTAGTCAGATACTTTCCGCAGAACTTTGTGCACTCTCAGCTGAGGTATGTGATGGTTTTATATTGTATTTGTCAAAATGTATTTAAGTATGTGTGGCCACATGTCAATGATTGGATATTGTAATATGTTTAATAAATGTTGTCTTGATTACTTCATGACTGTCTGATTTGCTAACTTCTTTATAAACTTTCCAGATTGGGCTTCGATCCTGATTAGGACTAAAGTGGTAAATACTATCTTGCAGCCTCTGAGTTAAATACCTTTTATCCGGGTCCCAAACTCGACTGCCCAAGTTAAGTTAGGTGGGTACCAGAACCGCACCTCTGGAGTTCGCACACGCTCAGTTACGGGCCGACTTAACCTCTGAGGTCAACACATGCTGATGAAAGGTACCGGTCTACCCTCTGAGGGGCGTACACACTATGTTCCTAGGCACCGGGCATAGTCCCTGAGACGCTCACATGGTAAGACAATGGGCGGCATCGGCGGAGTCCCTGAGACGAGCCCAAAGTAAACCTCGTACAAACTACCGCAACAAAAGGTGCGCCGTCACAGCCGCTGAGGTTGACACATGTTATGATATGGGCTGCCCCCGGCTGAGCCTCTGAGGTGAACGTACATGTGGTTCAGGTAAACATCGGCTTAATCTCCGAGGCACCCACATGCTCAGTAATTGGCAGACACTGAGCCTTTGGGGAATTATATAGGTCGAGGGACCCGAATAATCAGAGGCTGACATTGTCTTAAATGGTGGCGGTTTCCATACCTCTAAGACAAACCCTGTGGGACGAGCCCACGAATCGCCCTGTCGGCCGAGGCGAATCTGGCGGACTCCTTCGTCAGGGGTAAACTAGAGTTGGTAATCTAAAGGAGAGTCCCGAAGTAATCCGAACAACATAAACGTCATGACTACAATATACTGAAATAAGGTCATTAATAAAATGGAGTCAGATATATGTCTAAAAGAATATCTTGTATATTAAAAAGGGTAAGTAATTCCCAGGAGCGCTTGGAAGGACCAACACGCATTCACAGCCTTCGGCTGCGCCATTGGATTCCGCCATTGGGCCAGTGGGCGGCTCCCTACAGTACCAAAGTATTGTTTCACTTATATTTTCCGTAGATGGAGACTATGTTAATATCACCACTAATGGGTCAGGTAATATAACCGTAAAAACTGTTGTGCAAGATGCCACAGGAATATACCCAGATGACCCTGGGTTCCAAAACGGCACATGTCTCCAAGACTTTTGGGTGGATTTCACCGTAACTAAAACCAATGTATCATTCCCCTTTTCTGTCCTAATATATCAAGACCCAACCACATATAATCATTCAGTCTGCTACAAACAGAATAATGGCACTAGGTGGATCGGAGGCAATACCACGAATTGTGACACGACCTTCGTTAGCAGCATGTACGGCTCTCCTGTCTCGTTCTTGGGGCCCAGTAATGGAACTTATTGGGTGGACGGAGTGGCTTGGTTATGCGGACCTCGTGCATACTTTGTCCTACCACCGAACTGGTTTGGAGTGTGCGCTCCTATTTTTGTTTCAGATCACACCTTCTTGATAGCACAGGGAAGTAAGGTTTCCATCAGAAGCAGGAGGAAGCGTTTGATATCAATACAACCCCATGACAGTTTGTGGGGAACAGACGTACCCCCTGAACATAAACTGTGGGGAACAGGCAGTAAAGTTGCGCTGTCCCTATTCCCCTGGGCAGGAGTCGGAAAGCTCATGCTACGAGTAGAAACTCTAAATTATAGATTAGGTCTTTTCATAAATAGTTCGATACTAATTGATCAACAACAAAACGAACAATTGGACATAACCAGACAGATGGTTATCCAGAACTGTATGGCATTAGACCTACTGACAGCTGCACAAGGAGGAGTATGTGTCCTCCTGAATCAAACGTGCTGCACTTACATTCCTGACAACGTGCACTCACCTAATATGACAATTGCCCTTGACCGCCTCCGTGACTTACAAAAAGTGATGACCATGGACAGTCAACCGCAGTCCTCCTGGCTGGACTGGTTTGTTACAGGAACATGGTGGTCCATACTGATGAAAATGTGCCTACCTTTTGTTTTGTTTTTTATTTTGTTTTTCTGTTGTTTTATAACTGTTATACCATGTTTGAAAATGTTTATTAATCAAGCTCTTAATGCTGCTTTTCGGACACACAGTACAATGTTTCTCTCCCTTACTCAGAATATGGAGACAGAGCCTGTTTCCAGCGATAGCGATGAAGAAGACATGTAATTCATAATGACGGCTGAGCCGAAAGCACCCGTGCAGGGCTCGGACCTGAAGTAACGGAATTAGATGTTTTTCTATGATAAACAGGAGGAACGACTCCTGATGGTTTTCTGTACTCCACAGTTAGGATGATGATGATGTGATCTAAATGACAGTTGTACTGGAAATGCTTTTGCAACTTGTACAATACTGATGTTTTTGATCATACTGTCATGATAAACAGGAGGGACTGTTAGGTTGAAGAAACTGTTATTAATCATTTTGTTATCACTCCTGTATGATCAGCAATGAATGTAAATATGTATATACATTATTTTGTTTTCCCCTAGCGTCATACTTTAGATTATATTAATAATAGCATTCCCACCTTAGCAAAACCAGAACTTTCTCTCACCTCCCTATTCTGCATGACTCTTGCGCCTCCCACTGACTATAAATAAAGGAGTCAAGGGGAACCACCCTTTGTAACACATTCTGCTGTAGTTTGCATTGCAGAGAGTGTGGGTACCCTTGCAAGTAAAAACTATAAAGTGTGTTGTCTCAATAAAAGGTGGAGTTGGGGTGGAAACGCCGGGCGCTTTCCCCAACAGGCTCCCTCGGGCTCCCCTTACTTCCCCCTCCTTCTCTCCCTTCTTTCCTGTCTCTGTCCCGCCTGCTTTTGTTCCTCCTCCTGCCTTTGTCCCACCGTCCTCTGTTCCTGGTCCCTTTGTTCTGCCCCGCTCCGCTCCTGGTTTCCCATCGTTCCCTCCCGTCACTCCCGCTCCTTTTGTTCCGCCTGTTCCCTCTGTTTCTCCCTTCCTGATCTGTCTCTCTGCCTTCCCGTCCCTTTGTCAGCTTCTGTCTTACGTCTTGTCCCTGGCTTTGTTCTGTGTCTCCGTCTTGTTCCCTGTCCTGCGTTGATTCTGTTTTTGTTTTTCAGGTCCTGGTTTACCTCGTCCCGTCCGTCGCCCCCTTCCTTGGCGCGCCCGGAGTAGCGCGCCTTTGGGGGGGGGTTCTGTCATGCCCGGCTCGTCCGCTCCTCCTGTGTGCCACGCCCCCTGCTTACCCACGTGTGTTTCCCGGATCGTACCCAGCTGTGTCCGTTTGCTTTCAATCAGTCTTGTGTATTTAAGTCCTGGTCTCCCCAGTTTTCCTTGTCTGTCATTGATGTTTGTTCGCGTGAGATCCCCGTTGTTATTAAATCCCTGGTTTACCCCGACTTCTGCCTGTCCGCCTGCTTCCTGCCCGTTCGCCTCGCACGATCACCGCTCTGCCCGCGATCGCTGCCGACTCTCCCGTGACAAATATCATGACTCAAACGTTTCATGCTATACTGCGTAGTTTAATCGTCATTCAGAAGTTTTACAATGTGTCTTTCTAAAAGGGGAAAACTCACAACATATCGGAAACACTTCTCACACTCAAATTTCTAAATATTTCTGAAAATCCACATTCTTAGGGGCTTTTATTAGTGGAACAAACAATGAATGCACTGCTGTTCGGCAAGCATTATTTACCATGTAGCATGCTGTCGCATTAGGTGCTTGAATAGGTTACTTGTTTTAAGTTTATAGCGGTGGATTATATTTCCATTTAAAGAAGCAGCCACTCCCTTCATTTTCCGTTTCCGCCAGTCACTCCCACAAACACGGCGCATCTGTCTCTCACGCAGAAGCCTGAGGCATTTCAGCTGTTGCAGATCGTAACACAAAAGTGAAAGCAAGATAAAGTTTTAAAAAGATGTATTTTTTGTAATGCAATGTACTTGTAATGAAAAAAATCTAACTATAATATCAAATAGATTTTCAACATTCTGAAAATCCACATCATTGGGAACATTTTAAAAGTGAAACAAAGAATAAATGCAGTAGAAAGTTCCTTTGTACTTAGGACCAGTTTGAGCTTCACGGAAATATTTTTATCTTTGCATGCAATTTATGCAAAATATTGACTGCTTCCCCTTGTAAAGAAACAGCCAACCATTTCTTTCTTTTTTCCCTCCACCACCCCCCCTCTGCGGAGGACTGCTTTATTTCTATTCATTTATTTACTTTTATTTATTTTTTCAAGAGAAGGAGAGGGAGACAGGGGGGCCCAAGATGTTATTTCAGGTGGAGTCTAGGACCCAACCTGACACGTGTGTATAGACAAACAGGCACACACATATACAAGCATACGTTCCCACCCTCATGCAGATATAAACAAATATTTACACATTCACCCAACATTTAGACACACAGAAATGAACGTCGTACACATACTCTCACTCCCCATATATACTGGACACATAATATATATGTGGACCCCTATTTTTTCCTCTGGTGTGGAGACCACCCCGGACCCCGCAGCAGCCGAGAAGCCCACGAGCCCAGACCCTGACCAGACGGCCAGCTGGAGGGCCCCAGAACCCTCAATGTCTATGTGCGATTTTAAATTGAGATGTGGGCCCTGGCACCAGAGGTAAGGCTAAATGAACAGACCGCCCTCTGGATGCCATTCTGTGTGCCCATCCCCAACGCCCTAAATGTATGTGTCATGAGAGAGTAAGTAATGAGAGTGTCTACGTTGTAGTGTATGAATGAGGTACAGGTGGTCGCGAGGGGACAGAGGAGGAATACCTACCCTGCATCCCAGCAACGCACCTACACCTCAAAGCCCTACATGTGTGGTGGTGTGATGGAGCGGGAGGAGGGAAGCATTTAGGGATGGGGAGGAAAGGAATGGGAGGGGCAAAGTACCCCCCCTCTGGAGCCAGCTCCCCCGCTGACCCCCATAGGCACCCCCCGTTCCCCGAAATCCATCCAGGGCGGGGGGCCCAGGCCCATCCAGACCGGGGCCCAAGGCAGCGGCACCACCGGGCCCCACAGAGCCCAAGGCACCCCAACGGACCCCACCACAGAGAAAAAAACTACCCCCGCCCCAGCATTCAGTCAACTCCCATACTGCATAAGATAAAAGACACCCAGGTTGAGTCCCTCCTCCTCTATTGGATCCCCCCCCGCAGATTGGATACCCCAAAAGCAGGGACCACCTGCGGACAGATGGTAAGAACCTCCCTGCCAGCTAAGGAGGCCCCCAGCTCCACCGATGCACTGAAGGCCCCCGAACCGGGGCTGAGCCCCCGTGCACGCACCAACCCACAACCCTGATGCTTTTGAAGCATTCGTGTCGTTTAATGTTTGAGCTAATGAATGGTAGATCCGAAATCTCTATATTATTGCATAGTGCTTGTTCTACGTCTAGCCAAGGCTCATCTAAGAGGGTATGTTTTAACCAGCCTGAGATGTTTTGGAGCCTGTTGGCTAAGAAATAGTGGTGAAAGTTAGGCAGATCTAGTCCTCCTTTGTCCTTAGTCCTTTGCAGTGTTTTTAAGCTAATACGTGGGGGTTTATCTTTCCAGAGGAATTTAGAGATGGCGGAGTCCAGAGATCTAAACCAGTCAGGTGGTGGTTTGCTCGGGATCATTGCAAATAAATAATTAATTCTTGGCAAAACCATCATTTTTATTGAGGCATCCCTTCCCATAAGTGATATGGGTAGGGACTTCCACCTAACCAGATCATCCTCTACTTTCTTTAAAAGTGGGATATGGTTTAGTTTAGTTAAATCTGCCAGCCTAGGTGAAACGTTAATACCTAAATACTTAATATCTCCAGACTGCAGTGGAGTGGGAGAATTATTCTGGAAGGAGCAATTAATTGGGAGAACTGTAGATTTTAACCAGTTTATCGAAGAGTTTATTAGTGTAATTACCTCAGAAAGAGTGGTTTGTGAATGCTGGAGAAAAACTAACACATCATCCACATAAAGACTTACCTTATGTTCTATATTCCTGCATTTAATGCCTTTGATCACTATAGCCTGTCTAATTGCTGCTGCTAGTGCTTCAATAAAAATTGCAAATAGTGAGGGGGAGAGAGGGCATCCCTGCCTGGTGCCCCTCTTGAGACAGAAACTGGAGGATGTTTGGTCATTCGTCCTGACATATGCTGTTGGGGAACTATATAATATTTTTAACCAGTTCATGAAAGAGTTTCCGAAACCAAATTTGCGTAAAGCTGCAAATAAAAAATTCCAGTTAACTCTATCAAATGCTTTTTCTGCATCTAGAGACAATATTGTAATTTGAAGTTTTTTATTGCATGAATAGTCTATCAGGTTAAGTAATCTGCGTGTATTTGTTGATGAGTGCCTCCCTTTTATGAAACCAGTTTAGTCAGGATGAATTATGAGAGGGGTTATCTTCTCTATTCTTTTTGAGAGAGCTTTGCAGATTATTTTAAGGTCAACGTTAATAAGGGATATTGGATGATAGCTGGTAGGCAATGTAGGGTCTTTGCCTGGTTTTAGCAAGAGACTAATGTTAGCAGAATTCATATTTGGTGGTAGCCTACCATTTTCCCTGGTTTCTTGCAACATTCTGTGGAATGTTGGTGCCAGAGTTGTCCAGAATTCTTTATAGAATTCTGCTGGAAATCCATCTGGACCTGGAGCCGTTTTATTGGGCATACCGTTCAGGGCTTCCTGGAGTTCACCTGGTGTCAGCGGAGAGTCCAGTGCCATCGCTTGATTGTCTGATAATTTCGGAAGGGTTATACTATCAAGAAACTGATCAATTTCGTCTTTAGATGGGTTTATCTGTGGTGAATATAAAGATTTGTAAAAGTCCCTGAAAGTGTTGTTTATTCTGTGAGGGTCATATACTGTATCCCCATTTGAGTCTTTAACAGCACATATAGTTGTTTTTTCCTTATTTATTTTTAACTGATTAGCTAAAAATTGACCTGATTTATTACCATGTTCATAATTTTTCCAGCGAAGTCTTTGTGCTAAGAATTGAGTTTTTTAATTAATAATTTCATTTAATTCTAGTTTTGCTTTACGTATTTTATTCAGCATTTCCTGTTCCTGGGATGAAACGTAGGCTTCTTCAAAGGATTTGATGGTTTCTTCTAATTTTTGAATACACTTGTTTTCTCTTTTCTTTTTATATGATGAGAATGAGATTATTTTACCTCTCATCACAGCTTTGCCTGCTTCCCAGAGAACAGATGCTGATGTTTCAGGCAGGTCATTATAGTCTAAATATAAAGCCCACTCTTTATTAAAATAGTTAATAAAGTCTCCATCTTTAAGCAACGATGTATTAAATCTCCAGTTTCTACTTGGTGGAGTGGCCTTCCTATTTATTAGGGTTAAAGAAACAGGAGCATGATCGCTGACAGCTATAGGGTGTATCTCTGTGTCTGAAATGTCACTCAGCAGTGAGCTACTGACTAGGAAATAATCCAGACGAGAGTAAGAGTGATGGACATGTGAGAAGAAAGTATATTCCCTACGGGTGGGGTGAAGAGAACCCCATGCATTGCAAAGTCCGTAGTCGCTCATGTACTGTTTAACTATATTTATGGATTCCCAATTGCGCTGAGCAGCTGTACTGAGCCTGTCCATTTCTTTATCTAGTCCAAAGTTGAGGTCGCCCCCCGAAACAAGTGCGCAATCTAGGTGTTCAGAGAGTGCGGTAAAGAAAATGTGGAAGAATGAGGGGTTATCAACATTTGGACCATATATACTAACAATACATAACTTTTTGTTAAGTATAGATAATTTAATAATTATAAATCTACCCTCTGGATCTATAATTGTGTTGAGTACTGTAAAATTGACATTTTTATGTATTAAAATTGCTACCCCTATTTGCCTAGAGTTATAGCAGGCTGAGAACACATTAGGAAATTCAGGTGTTTTAAGTTCATCAGTAGCTTGGGCAGGTCTATGAGTCTCTTGTAATAAAACAACGTCTGCCTGTAGTTTTTTAAGCTGGCCAAAAATCTTTAACCTCTTTTCTCTGGAGCCAGCTCCATGCACATTCCATGAGACAAACCTTAGTGTGCCCATAGACCGGTGTGTGCAGCTAATGTTGCACATGCAAATGAATGAGGTTTGAGCGAGCTTGTACGCGCTTGTGTGTGTGTGTGTCCTATGTGTCTGTGTGCGCTATGAGGTCGGAGTGGTTGTGCTGACGCTGAGTGCGTATGTACGTGGTCGTGCCGTGCAGATGCATAACGACTGAAGATATTGTGTGTGACAGAGTAGAAAAGCAGGTGCTCGGTGCAGTGAAAGAAGGGGGAAGTGAGGGATACATACAAAGGGGCAAGTTGGTGAGGGTTTACATGGGGACAGGAGAGAAGCGGAAACATCGCTGGTACTATAGCGCTGCGGAGACTGACGGGAATGTATTCAGTATGACATCACGTTAAATTAGCAGATTGACATCTGCTCAAAAGATTTCTACTAAGGTTTTGTTCCGTCACCAGTCACTTACAAAACGATCTTCCAAAAGGGGAAAAACATAATGTGAAAACAATTTAAACTTTAAGTTCAAATAAAGAAATAAGATTTCTGAAAATTCTCATTTTTGAGAGAGTTTAACAGTGAATGAAATTATAAATGCATTACTGTAAAAATGCAGATTTACGCCAAAAACGTTTTGACCACGTCACATTTACAGCAGTGAAAAGCTCCTTCGTACTTAGGAACAGTTTGCACTTCACAGCCATGTTTTTATCTATGCGTGACAAAATCCTAAATATTAACTGAATCTCCATTGAAATAAACACCCACTCACCTCCTTATCTCTTTTCTCTATTCACTTCCACATACTGTACACTGTGCGGCTGTCATCCAAAAGCACAAGCAAGATTAAGTTTAAATGAAATGCACTGCTCAAAAAATTAAAGTGGCACTTTTAAAACACATCAGATCTCAATGGGGGAAAAAAATCATGCTGGATATCTATACTGACTGGGTAATGTTTTAGGAATGAAAGGATGCCACATTGTTTGATGGAAATGAAAATTATAAAGCTACCCTATAAAAATTATGTAAAATTTACAGTACATTATTGGCAAAAAAAAGTTGCCAATATTAAAGAACTGTAAATGTACAGATGTAGCCATTTGAATTTTCCCCAGTTTCCATGATGGGGCCTTGGCTGGTCCTTGGCTGGCCCCTGCTGGGTCCTGGGTGGGACCTTGACTGTAATGAGATGCCCCACTATGATGTAATGAACAAGGGGGCCGGCATGATCTGCCCCTTGCCTCTCTGTGTGTAAAGTACTTGCAATGATTTATACATCCAGCAGGGAGAGCAGTGATGATGAAAGCTAAAGTGACAGTATTATTTCAGTACTGTCTACAATTGGACTGATCTCTAGGGGAAAAAAAAAGATTTCCCTTTGAATAACATATGAGCTGTGCTGGACACTAAAACAGCAGACTCAATTACTGCATCCTTTATGTATCGGGAACTTGTGAAACTCGTATCCTGTGCTGCAGTGTTATAAACCCTGGGTCTTCCGTCTGTCAGGGGAAGTGAGGCCAGTGTAATGTCCACACATCCATTTTCAGCATCCCCCCAAACCGGTCGGCATCACGTCAACTGAGATCCTATGCCAGGATGCACAAGCCTAAAGATAGGACAAGGGGGTTGTGTTTTGATATGCATGATGAAGGACGCGGAGGCAGGTGTTTGGCGAACAAAAAGGGGCTTATTGAATGGGAGTAGAGAAATGAACAAGACCACAAGGTGTCAAAACAAGTGAGTACAGGGAAGGACATGAACAATGACCAGACTGATGAGATTGACAGTTACTTAAACACAAAAGACTAACGAGAAGTAAAAAGCAACAGGTGCAGCTCATCAAGAGCATATTAGAGACAGAAGAATCAGGCAGCTATGACATAACAGTGGGTTCACCACATGGAAGCTTCTTCTACCCCATGGTGTTGACGAGAGCAGTAAGAGTGGCAGATTCATACAAATGCACCAGAACACGTTATAGTAAATTGTATTGCTCAATAAGAAGAGCGGCGTACAAACAAAAGGTCATTGGAACCAGCAACCGCAGGACTCTGAGAAAACAACCCACTGGGCTGCTGCACTGCTACCCATGTACCATCATTTTCCCATAATGCAGTGTAGACAAAAATGGTACATGCCCTTTTAAACCTATGCCAAGCTTTGCTTCATAGAGCTTAATTTATTTCATTTAAAGGCTCATCTCTCTGTTAATTGTGCTCAGTGATCTGGTCTGGAATCCATCTGAAAATTCAAGTATTGAAAGCACTCACGCTTTCTGGAAGGATCTTTGATGAAGACATACAGTGTTAGTGTGTTCATATCTAGGCACACTGTGAACATAGATAGAAAACAGAATGCATCCCCTGTTAAGCTAGACTTTATTAGACAGTTATCCCAGTGTATGCGAATCTTGCAGTTTATGATTGTCCCCTTATTTCCATTAACTTCTATGACTATTGTCTTTCACAGAACATTATTTAAACACAATGGACTACTAGAATAGCTTTAGTGTATATACAGATGTACATGTACATGATGTACATGTTATCACTATCAATTACAGGGTTTTTATGGGTTACCGTTAATTAACATGATTCATCATAATTGCCGGCAAATGTATCAGATAACGTAACTCCACTGCAAAAAATGAAAATCTAAGCAAGTAAAATTTTCTTATATTTAGACAAAATTCCAGTTTCATTAATAAACTGACTACACTGCAATAAATGGCCTGTGAAATGTAAGAAATTGTTTCTGTTGTGAGGCAAAGATGGCCTAAAACTACCAAAACTAAGGAACTTTCCAATAATGTAAATTTGACAAGCAATCTATTGCAGAGTCCTAACTGTGTCCTTGATTTCATGGCAATTAAGTATTAAATAAAAATGTTTTTGATCACATTAATAAAAATAACGTCATCATGTTCATCAAATGCATTTTCTCAACTGAATAAGTATTTCCTGAGTGACAGACTGTACCCCACCACCAGGAAACACCATCTCATGGGACTAGAGTCAGACCCTCTTTGTCGTCTCTGTGTCTGGCACCTTTCTTCATATGTTCTGGGACTGTCCTCCTCTTGCTGCTCTTTGGGATCATCTGGCCTGATCGCTCTCTTCAGTTCTTTCCTGTTCAATTCCTTTGTTCCCTGCAGTTCTTCTTCTTCTGGACTTCTCTACTCTCTCTCTCTCTCTCGCTCCCAGCAGAGGATCCTGACGTCCGCCTCATTGGCGGCTAAGTTGTTGTTGGCCTCTTGCTGGAAATCTCCTGACTGTGCCATTCCCTCTTTCTGGAAGTCCACCTTCCTCAATTTGATACTGCTTGAACTGTCTGCAGTCCGGATTAATAATTCATGTAGCTCAACCATTCAAAGTTGCCTTCAACATGTGCAGCTGGTCAAGGGCTGGTTGGAGGTTATATCCCGAGGCCATATTTCTTGTATTAAACTATTTGACATTATGTTTTATTTTCCTGACTTCTACTTTATTATTATTATTATTTTAGTTCTCTCCTTTCCTTCAGCTTTCTACCGCTGCTTTCATTTTTTTCTTTTATGGCGCTGTCTCAGGGTATATAGGGCAGGGTGGGGGTGCAAGAAGGGTGTGTGCTGTGTTGTATTTTGTTCTATGTGAATAATTATTCAATAAGATTTTGATATAGTAAAAATAAAAATAAATATTTCTGTTGAAATTTGGTTTGCAGGAAAAATTTCACAAACTCAAAGTCAGAGTCAAAGTCAAAAAAACTTCACATTGCATTTTCAGTCAAAGCATAATATTAAATACAGTATTCCTATAAGACAAGACATTCCTGAGTAGTGAACACTATTTAAAATTAAGATGACAAGAGAGAGGATGAGTATTTACAATAATAACAGTTATTACACACAGGGGCTATATACATGGGCGGTGAGTATATGCATATCTCACCAGTGCTACAATATTAACAAACAAACAAACAACAAACAAATTTATTTTTGTATAGCGCAGTATCACGACATTACATCGTCTCAAAGTGCTTTACAGCATCCCCACCCAAAGCCCCCAGTGAGTCAGCCATAGGCGACAGTGGCAAGGAAAAACTCCCTAGAAGGAAGAAACCTTGGGAGGGACCAGACTCAAAGGGGGAGCCCATCCTCCAGGGGCCGGCAGGGAGAGTCGAATAGAGAGATGGTTAAGTGCCAAGTCACACTGTCCAAATCATAAGATGTAGAAGATGACACAGGCTGAACGACGAGCTGGATGCAGGGACGTCATTGGTAGTGGCGATGTCACATGTAGCAGGGTGTGCTGGACATCTTGGTAGAAAGATATTAAGTGTATAACTGTTAATCATAATTGTTTTTGTGGGGTATGGTTTTAAACAGTATGCCGAAATGCGGGGTAAATATAAAAAATCTTCCCTATAGTATATAAATATATATAGTTTAACCCTATTATGGGTTATTTAGCCTAATCGGGGGAATGTCGAATCAATATTTGGAAGCGATTTCTCTGCTAAAATGTGCCAGTGAGCAAATAACCTCATACAGATGCTTTGACAATGGATTTTCAAGTAACACAGAGGCATTATGCCGCCAGGCAGGGCCTCCCGGTAAAGGCACTTGCTGATTAAAAGAACTAAAGATAAGAGAGCTGTTTGTGCAGTGTCCAGTGGGCCCAGTGTGTGTGTGTGATGTGAGAGAAATCCCTAAAGGAAGGGTCACGTGTGGATATTCCCTCAGAGATAAGCGCCTTGAAGGAGGGGAAAGTTGACCCTGAGGGCTTGATATACTGTTGCGAGGCGGAGAGGCCTTGAAGGTTTAATAAGTGATTTAAAGGTACTGCCCTGAGAGAGGGCCATTGTGTGTACTGCAGGTTCTTGGATTAGCGCGAGTCGGAGACATCGCCCTAAGAGAGGGGGGTCTCCTTGTTCTGATAAAGTAAAGGTTGGGTTGCCCTAAGGGAGGGGCCCGTGTGTTTTAAGTTGTGGGGGAAAAGTGCTGTTATGTCATGATGTAAAGATATTGTTAAGTTGCAAAGGAATTGTTTTAAGCAAAGGTTATGTTGTGTTGCAAATAAAAATATTGGTAAAGTAATAAGGCCAGAGAGAGCCTAAGTATTAGAAGTTGTGGGGATTTTAAAGGTCTGCTGGATCAGACTGGTTTTGTTATGCAGAAGTGGGGAAAGTGATCATATATGCAATTTTGGGTTGAATCAGAGAAAAAGCACATATATTTTTGACGGATAAGTTGAGTGATAAGGTGCATAAAGCAGAAATAAGTACCTCAGAGGTAAAACCGCTTAGGAGACTAAAATTAAAAAGGGGTAAATCTATCAGGGGGACTGGATAGAGCATTTGTGCATTTCTATAGAAAATCAATTATAGTAGTGGAAGTGCGGGTAGGTGAGTTTAGAATTTTGACAAATCTTAAAATAATGTTTTTGAATATGAATGTGATTAGAAGATTCTATGGAATATAGAGACTAATTTTAGAGATAAAGGGTATTAAAGCACATCTTTGTGAGAGAACAACAGGTCATAGACAAGGGGTTTCGTGACTTCCCATGGAATTAGGGAGTTTAACAGAGAAAGCGTGAGGAGGCTCGTGTGCACGGTGGACAGACAAACGTAAAATCAGGCTGATAAAAAGGAGAGAAGGGAGGCTTTGGTATATGTGTGCCCATAGATGATTGGGTGCAACATTAGGAGTAAGTAGAAAATAATTTAGAGTCAGTGACACTTTAAGGTGAAGTAGGTTCAGTCAGGGAGAGAATTCTTATTAAGGAAAAGAAAGGAAAACAATAGAACACGGGTTGGCTGTGAGGAAATTTGGTCATTTTTATATCAGACAGGAAAACAGCCCAAGTGACAGTAGAGTGGAGGAAAACAGTAAAATGAAGGGCCCAGTAAAGGCAGCAGACACACCAGTACAGCAGCTGAGGAGGGAGCCCCCCCTGCTTAAAACAAAGATAGAAAAGATGTGCTGTTTTTGTAAAAAGTTTTTGTAAAGGTATTGCATCCTGGTGCATGGAAATGCTTTTTGATTATCTCTACCATCCCTCCTGTTGAGACATGGCATGGCCCATGGCTCAAAATTGCCGCAGTCTTATACATGTTTTTAGGGGGGATGGGCTTATTATGGATTATACAAAGATTATCTCGCATTTGGGCTCCTTGCTGGAGCCCTACTTTCTTCTCTGCATCTGTGGCATCGGCATATTGGCTGTCGGTATATATTGTGACTGTAAGGCCTTTTGCTGCTTTGCTTTGTTTAGAAGTGTAAGGCCCATCTGATTTGGGTCCTCGGCTGGCAGGTCTAATGTCCAATAATAGTTTATTCCCGTCCTTCCTTCTACTACCATGGTTTGAGCCGCTTCTCCTTTGCCTACGGCTACCATCCCTGTAGATAGAGGTACAACAGAGATTTGTAATATCTTCATTAAGTCCCTGCCTAACAGATTAACAGGGCATGTTGGGCACAGAACTACTGTTCCGTGTGTCGAGGTTTCAGTATTCGGATCTCTGAACCACATTGGTTTGGATATTCTATGTTGATTTAACTGACCGTTTGCTGATTTGACATAAATTGTCCCATTGGAGAGGGTCACTCCAGGGATGTGCTCTTTTAGCACCGTTCTATCTGCCCCTGAGTCACAGAGAAAGAATGACTTCTTTCCCTTGTACTATTATGGTTCTTACTGGTTTTGTTTCAGTCCCTGATAATGCTACCAATACTTCAGTTAAATCCATTTTAGGCACTTCCTCCTTTCCCTGGCCACCTTCACCCTTAAGGGGTGAGGCTTGATCGGTTAGTCATTGCTGCCTAGTGGGGTTGTGTGGGGGAGGTTTCTCATACTCTTCTGCCCCTGGCTTGCCACATCACCAACACCCATCTCCAAGTTGGACACCTTTTAAATTCTCTCTAGGTTTACAATTTTTTTCTACGGCCTCAGTGCAGGACTGTGGTGTGCCATCCTCGGTGGTGGGTATTAGTGTGGCCGGGTGTAACGTGGTGCATCGGCGGAAACACCAATCCTGGGACACTTCCAGCCACTTGATTTATCAATCGCCAATATGCAGATTTCGATAAAACAGGCTCTGCCTACCTTATTGTTGGGCGCGCCCGTGGCTGTCCGAGTCCACAAGACCTCGTCTCAGAATCCAATCAGGACAACCTCCTCCTCATCCCCGTCTCTGATTACTTTGTAAAAAGATCTGGGTCTCGGGTACGTCATCTAGGAGGAGAGTGGCTGCCTGGGTTTGGACCGCCTTTTTCTTTTTCCGTTGAATAACATCCTGGGCATGTCTAGCCCAGTTCATAGTTTGGTCGGCACCATCTGTGCACAATTAACATTTTGTTTCCTAACAAAGTGGGAGAGTGCTTGGTGCATCCCGTTTAAAAGTGCATTTTCCAACTGCTGTTGGTAGGGGCTGCGGGCTTCTGCACTCTTCTAACCCGCCGTGTTTTTCTATTTAAAAAAAAACACTTCCTCTAATCTTCCCCTATACTCAAATAGGTCCTCTCCTTCCTTTGTTTGCACTGTCCTATTTTAGTATAGTCTGGTGTGACACGGAACACTTGTCTAATTCTCTCATAAACATCGTTTATCTGACCTATAAGGACTGCATCATTGTAGGCCATGGGGTGATTATTTTGCTCCCTGCCCGTATATTGTCCTCTTACCCTGTTCCAATTATATGTTTAATGCTTCCTAAAAGTTCCCTCAGTAAAATCCCGTTTAGACGGTATGAATCACATAACTGTCGGTGTTTAGTAATAAACCCTTCTGGATCCGTCACCGGGTCCCCTAAACTTCTGCATGCTTCAGCACACTCGGATCCTGTACACTCAGAGTGTCCTGTCTTGATCTCCCCCTACACCGAAATGTGGGTTAGCTACCTCAACGAGGGGGAAGATGTGGGTCCCTAAGTTACTCTTTTTCTTGTCTTCCTCAATTATCCCATAATCCTTTTTTACTTGCACCAGGGAGGGATATATTTCTATCTGGGGTGTCTCACCCCAAGTTCTTTTCGCATGTCCTCTAGTACCTATTGGACTGAATGCCCCATTCCCCAAATAAGGGCGTTCATCTCTTTCTCTACCAGAGTTTAACAATCCATTTCAGATAAGATTCCCCTGAAATTATACTTATGTTCCCATTTAGGCAAAACTCCATGTACTTTGAATCTCCCTTCAGGGCAGTCTTACTTGTTTTGTTCCCTATACTCGTTGTCAATGTTAGTGAGGCCTCAGACAAGGTAATAACATAGAATCCACTGCTTGTGTACTTCAACAGTCCACAGGATCAGTTGGCACCGTTAGGTTTACCTCCTATGTGTTGATTCCACCAGTGGCAGTCACACATTCAGTCTTATCTTTTTAAACCATTCACTAGAAGTCCGGTCCACGCGTCGAGGTATTAGCCCCCCAGTTGGACACAGCCAACTTCGGGAAGTCCGGTCAACCACGGTGAAGCACTAGGTATTCAAGTGGACTCAGCCGACGTTTTAGACCCTTCAAGGGACGTCCGGTAACCACATGGAGGTACGAAGTATTAGCCTCCCAGTATGACACAGCCAACTTCCAGAAGTCCGGTCTACTGACTGAGGTACCAACCTCTCAGCGGGACATAGCCGACTTCGCTAAAGGATTCCTATACTGCGCAATTGACGTCCCGGACGCCCTACGATTCACTAATCGTAGTCGGGAGAGTCCAACTCTCTACCTTTTACTCACGTTTGTTGTGGGTTCAGAGGGGTTCTTCGGAATCCCGTCGACTGACGTCCTCAGAGGGGAGAAACGACGCTATGGCACCGGCCCAGTCGCGAATTCACGCTCCGGGACTTTCCACAGGCGCCCCGGGCAAGCCTGACTGTCGACAGATTTCGGTGTGTCGAGTCCCTCCTCCTCAGACGGCGAGTTGTGGGATCCGGTTCGAAGGACCAAGATGTTGGGTATTTTCCCCCTAAATATACGCTGAAAACCAACCAGTCTCTGAACACAGAACAACACAGACAGCTGTGACAATCTTTTACTTGCTGCAAGGGAAGTCCGGTCCCCACATCGAGGTGTTAGCCTCTCAGTAGGACACAGCCAACTTCAAAGAAAAATTCCCCTTGCAGTTTCTTTTATTGAGGTACACAAACAGGATATGCAAATGACATTCAACATTACTTATCACCATATATGAGATGGAAATGTACAAGCGACAGTTTCTTCAGAACAGTTATTGCTAAATTATAGATCAGGCTGCTGCAGGGTGTTATTTCCAAGAAATGGCAACTAGCAAAATGACAAGAATAAAATACATATTTCTCTAACACCTGCCTTTATTCATTTCTTTAGCAGGTCATTGTTCATGTTTTTGTGTGTGTTACTCTGTTCCCTTTGTTACTGGTTTTCCTTTGTACTGTAGGTCATTTATGCTTCTGTAAGCAGTGTTTAACTCTGTTTAGTTCTGACCCTTTGTGGTCCTTTATTTTTATGCTTTTTTCTTAATGTTTTGTTTTGATTAAAACTTTAAAAAAAAAAAAGTTTTTTTTTTTTTTTTTTTAAAGGAGCAGGAAGACAAGAGACGTAACAGCTGGAAAACAGTGGGGTTCAGTCAGCGGAGACCTGATTGAGAAAGATGTTCCAATGAACCCCAACAGACATTTTCCAGATCAGTACGTCTGTCTGCTCTGTTATGCTTCTATTGAACATCATTTGTTAACACACAGTTACATTGCTTGTGTGGCTGTTTTGGCTGGGCAGTTATTCAGCAGCCCTGAACCCTCAGTAGTCATTATAAGATGCTGTCTCTTCCTGTGTGTCCATGTAGGAAGGCACTGGGACAGGGCTGACTGCAGGGGCCCGTGACCCAGAGCTTGGCCACAGCAGCGATCTGCTGAGGCAGCTGGGACACCATCAGTGAGAAATAAATCAGCTTTTGGTACAAAACAAATAAGCAGCTGTAGATTACAAACTGGTGTTATTTGTTATTAGCATGACTTTGTTGTTTTGTGTAATAAATGACATTTTGTTTCATATTTCTGTCATTAATTTCTATCATATGCTCTGTGTACAGCAGTGCTCTCTGGTATAAATTCCTGTCTGCTGACAGCCCTAGCAGATACTGATAAACAGCATTGTCCAGGTGCACCAGCTGACCATGTCCTCTAACCGCCTGACAGTAATCTGCAACTCTGAGAATAAGGGCTCAAATAATAATTACAATGAGACTGTGATAAAACTCTGCTAAGGTGTAACGATAAAGTATGATGCGGTTTGTTATAGGATTTATCTTCTTTTTGAATGTCGGTTGCTGTGGTTCAGCAGGTTACGCTGTAGCTGATGTTCTGAGATCTTCATCCATGCGCCCCTCTTTAAATCTGAGCACCTGCCCCTCTAAAGGTCTCTGCACGGCCCTGGAGCTGTGACCGAATTATCTGGGGGCAGGAGATGGATAATGGATAATGTACCCAAATATCACACACCGGGCTACAGACCGCTTCCGCATTTGGGAGGAAGCTGATCATTCCCTGTCTGTAAATGAAAGTGAAAGAGATTTAAAGCCAGAGTCGTCATTTCAGCAAGAAGCACAAATAAGATTCCGGAATGATTTAAAGATATTACCATTGCAAGGCATGACTAAAGTCAACAGATGTACTGTAACTGATAAAATGAGAATGTTTAACCTGAGGCATCAGCAGAAACATTTTGCTTTGGGTGGCCCTCAGGGCTCAGTTATATTTATGGGGTCAGCCGAACTGCACCGGGCCTGTTCTATGCTTCAGCTTCAAAAATTAGATAATCTATATTGCATTTTCTATTATTTAGATGTGGGGTGGCCGCCCCTTAAATCCACCCCTGTTTAACGCACATACTGGGATTTAATACTTCTAAGCATAATTAGACATTTAACGTAATTAAACACTGTAACTAGTTGCATAGAGTAAATGCTTTAGAATATTTTGTCAAATGTTAAGTGAATTAACACATTTGTATAGAATAATATTTAATGACTTAAGAACAATTTTGGGACACTAGGGGAATTAACTGAATAGTATTTTGAAGCTGTATCGCATGTTCATAATAATCAAAAAGAAAAGGTTGGAAATAACTCCTGTGTGACTCAGTGGGCCAGGACTCTGTACCTGTGACCGAAAGATAAATGTTGTAAATCCCAGGCTGGGCTCTGTATTTAATCAGTCATTTACAGAATAGCAGTTCAGGTAACTAGATGCTGCGGAGCCTGTAGGGGCCACGAACAGTGAGGAAAAGTAAACTGTCTGCACATTTTAGGGATTTCATGAACTCGATGTAGTATTTCATGAGCACATTAAACTAAATTGTGCGCCTGATGTAGTATGAAGAAACCCTGTCTGAGACACTACCAGGGCTCCGTAATTAAGATGCTGCGGGAATGAGTTTGTGTGCATGAATACTAGGGATTTGTGGCAATAAATTTATTCACGCAAATCTTTGTAATAAGACACAATATTCTTATATTCAAGCTTGAGAATGTTCTTCCATATCTGACAAGTAGCCACACAAAGTTACATCTAATTCTATGTTTGTGATCATTGAAACCCCAGTAAAACAGCCTTGATCCCATACTGTCTCATGTGGCTCATTTTCCTCACCTGAAATGACTAAGTTACAAGTCTATCCTTCCTTTTTATGATTTTGTGTGACCTTCATGTTCCTGCCCATCCCTGTAAGCACGGGAAGGGAAACTCCACACCCAATAAGACCTGATTTTAGTGATTCTCATTATGAACAATATATATATTACAGAAACTTTCTTTACTTTTTGCGAAAGCATACAGATCCGAATCCTACCTTATAGTTTACTTGTGAATAGTAAATAAAACCGTTGAGATCAATTCTCACCTTTAATTAAAGAAATAATTTCATCTTAGGTTATTTTTCTATCTTCTGTTTTATGAAATCAGCCATGTAAACTTGTTTTATATGTTTTTAGTCTTGTATAGACGAGTAGGCAGAAATTCTTTCTGTGACGGAAAAAGGTGTGACAAAGCCGTCTATATAACGTATCTGTCTTTCAGTTTAGGTGAAACTGAAACTACAGCAAAACCTTGATTCACTGGTCTGAAGTAATTTTACTCTGAAGTGGATTTTCAGTACAAGAGGTAAGTCTGCTACTCCATGGTCTTATTCTGTTTTAAATATAAAACAGAATTTTTATAATAAAACATGATCATTAAACTTCTTAAACTTATTATACTTGATATCTGAATTAACATGGACCGTATTAAAATTTAGCTTTCTTTCCTGTAATAAAACTGACACCAAATTGTTCTTGCTTGTACATAAAACATCTGCTTATTGAAGCCAATTTACTGGTTTGCAGAGTAAAGTACAGTATGGCAAGCCTCCCTGAATTTGGAGATGACTTCTGCTCACTTTTTGAATCCCATTTGGAGCCTGATGTAAGGAGGGGTAGTAGGACATACATCATGTACCATGGTACCACACGGACAGCCGCATTAAATATTAAAAAGCACGGATTTCAGCAGTCCAGCGATGGCATGCTTGGACGTGGAGTCTATGTCAGTCGGAGCTTTCGGAAGGCCAGAGTCTACCCAAAAAATCTACCCTACAATGAGCAGCGAGCTGTACTCAAGCTGAGGATTCGAGTTGGAAAAGTAAAGAAGATCGACCGGCAGGGACACCCCCTCCAAAAAACCTGGCATGAGAATGGGTATGACACAGCCTGGGTGCCCCCCAAGTGCGGAATGGTTCCCAGTGGTTTGGAGGAAGATTGTGTTTGGGATCCCAGCAGGATTGAAGTTTTAGATATAATTTACCCAGAGCACTAATCAGGGTTGTGTTTTGATCCATAAAAAATAATTAGAGAAACAGAACGGGAAAAGGGAAGGACAGAAAGTGAATAAAGAAATCGAAAGATCTAAATATAATCTATATGTAATTTTTTATAATCTCTTACCTATCATGTTAAAAATTAATCTCTTAATCTTACATTCACACACACACACACACACACACACACACACATAAGCACACATATATTGCTAAAAAATCATGAAATCAGAGGAACAAATAACATAATTTTAATAAAACTGAAACTATTTCACCATAACATTTTTTCAAAAGATTCTTAAATTAGTGAGAATGACGTATATTTTAATATTTGTTAAATTGTTTAAATTTAAACTTGTACACGTAATTTATTCCCAACAAAACGTTTTATTTGAATGCTTTCAAAAAGGCTTCATGAAAAGATACCAATAATAGAAGAGAGGGGGCATTGTAATTTAATTAGGGATGTAACCCACATCCTACCGACAGGGTCCCTGCACATGCCAGAGGTATATTGTTCTCATACCTCACATTTTCTTTCTTTAAATAATTACGTTTTATGACTGCCAATCAATTTCTTCCTAATGATGTCACATCATTCTTTTCTATTTCTGCTTTGATTGGTGCTTTTTAAAAACACAAATGTTTTGGGGTCCCAGGGAACCCCAGTCAAAAGTGCCAAATTCTGCCTGTGCAGTTATCATAAATTTCAAAAGATCATGTTTGCTGTGGGATATAAAAGTATAAAAGTTATAAAGTATGGAGCTATTTATGGGTTATGGATGCATTTCTTTATACTCTTTTATGTTTATGTTCGCGACATGTTTGAAAACCGGAGCGTGGGAAGGAGGGATATGTAAGGAGAAGGAGGTTTCTCACAGCTCCAAGATGTCTTTGGCTGTAATAAATCTAAAATATATACAACGATATAATGTAGTTATTGATAACACCAGCATTTGGTGGGCAAATTTAGGCAAAATGGCAAGCAGATCAAAATTGGCCAGATTTGGTGTTGTAGCTTTGTACTGAAAGACAAAATAAAATTTAAAAGTGTTGAAGTTTGGATGAGTGTGTGTTTATTTCAATTGATTGATGTTGGGGTCAAAATGACCCCGACTGGTTTCATCATGTTTGTATAACAGAAATAATGTTTACGTGAAATCATTGAAAAGTAAGTGATACCACAATCAAAGGATGGGTAATAAGCTTTCAAGAAATGATGTGGATTGTACTTGGAATAAAAATTATTATTTGTATTAAAGAAAAGTATTGAGGCGCCGGGTGGACTGAGGCATTATGGGAGCTGAGTAGAGCGAGGAAACATGCTTTTTTATTGCAGTCTTTAGAAGAACTATAGGAGGCATCCAACGAGCACTAAACTAAATACACAGACGCGAAACACAAGGTTGTCAGACACGGAACTGTAAGATGCAAACACAGTGGGAGATTCACACAAGCTAAATACACAGACGCGAAACACAAGGTTGTCAGACGCGAAACTGTAAGATGCAAACACAGTGGGAGATTCACACAAGCTAAATACACAGACGGGAAATACAAGGTTGTCAGAAGCGGAACTG
Organism: Brienomyrus brachyistius; assembly: GCF_023856365.1. NCBI lineage: Eukaryota > Metazoa > Chordata > Actinopteri > Osteoglossiformes > Mormyridae > Brienomyrus > Brienomyrus brachyistius. The sequence goes on from NW_026042309.1 coordinate 714,475, forward strand.
TAAGATGCAAACACAGTGGGAGATTCACACAAGCTAAATACACAGACGGGAAATACAAGGTTGTCAGAAGCGGAACTGTAAGATGCAAACACAGTGGGAGATTCACACAAGCTAAATACACAGACGCGAAACACAAGGTTGTCAGACGCGAAACTGTAAGATGCAAACACAGTGGGAGATTCACACAAGCTAAATACACAGACGCGAAACACAAGGTTGTCAGACGCGGAACTGTAAGATGCAAACACAGTGGGAGATTCACAGAAGCTAAATACACAGACGGGAAATACAAGGTTGTCAGACGTGGAACTGTAAGATGCAAACACAGTGGGAGATTCACACAAGCTAAATACACAGACGGGAAATACAAGGCTGTCAGAAGCGGAACTGTAAGATGCAAACACAGTGGGAGATTCACACAAGCTAAATACACAGACGGGAAACACAAGGTTGTCAGACGCGGAACTGTAAGATGCAAACACAGTGGGAGATTCACACAAGCTAAATACACAGACGGGAAATACAAGGTTGTCAGAAGCGGAACTGTAAGATGCAAACACAGTGGGAGATTCACACAAGCTAAATACACAGACGGGAAATACAAGGTTGTCAGAAGCGGAACTGTAAGATGCAAACACAGTGGGAGATTCACACAAGCTAAATACACAGACGGGAAATACAAGGCTGTCAGACACGGAACTGTAAGATGCAAACACAGTGGGAGATTCACACAAGCTAAATACACAGACGGGAAATACAAGGTTGTCAGACGCGGAACTGTAAGATGCAAACACAGTGGGAGATTCACACAAGCTAAATACACAGACGGGAAATACAAGGTTGTCAGAAGCGGAACTGTAAGATGCAAACACAGTGGGAGATTCACACAAGCTAAATACACACGAGGATCGGACAGGGTGCACACAAGACACGGGCAAATACACGCACGACAATAGGGAAATGCAGCCATTAACATTCACAACAACATCAAGGGCGATTTACAGTTGCACACAGGGCATTCTGGGACATGTGCCCTGCCAGTGTCACCCAACTGCGGAATGGCTCCTAGCGGCTTGGAGGAAGATTGTGTTTGGGATCCCAGGAGGATCAAGATTTTAGATATAATCTATGTGTAGTTCTTTATAATCTTCTCTTATCTATCGTGTTAAAAATTGATCTCTCTCTCTCACACACACATACATAAACATACACATTGCAAAAAAAAATCAGGAAATCGGAGGTACAAATAACTTAAATTTAATATACCTAAGGTGACGCCTATTGCTCAACACAAAAAACAAACACTGTACTTCACCATAACATTTTTTGAATGATTCTTAAATTTGAGAGAATGACCCATATTTTTATATTTAACTCAAACAGTTAAAGTAAAAATACTTTTTGTATTGAGTAAAATCAACTTAAGTATTTATAATTTAAGAAACTTAATTTGCATCAGCTGCATTCATTAGTTTCATTTAAATGGCTTGAGTAACAAAATCTTAAATGCATCCTCCTTATGCAAATGCTACCATTTAAGTTTTGTTTATTCCGTTTTCTTCCTTTAAGATTTATTAGTACATTCTAACTTTTAACCTAGTTCTGGCTACTTAGTTCATTTAAAGAAAGTTCATTGCCTTAAACCTTACACGGCAAATGTGCCAGTGTTAAATTACTGCATGGTATTTAAATGGGCCCACCATTGACTGTTACCTTTAACACTTTACAGTGTACAATGGGTGTTGTTTTTACAGTGTTAATCTTTATTAACTCTAATAGTGTTCAATTTACAGCATAGGGTGTTAAGTCACTGAGTCTCCACCTCCACATATCTGCCCCATTTTAATATGCGCACAAGAAGTCATGAGGATCAGAAGAGCCGTCCCACATTTACCCACCATCATGAGAAAGATCTTACAGCTTTTTCTTGTTTTATATTGAAGTTTTGATGGGTTAGTTCTGACTGAACTTGACAATTAGTGTGATGTGGTTTTTTTCCTGCTATGTGGTCAGAGAAAAACTCTCAGTGACATATGGGACACCTCTCCAGAGTGGTACATATTTTAATGGTTTGGGGATGTATTTGAGTGTCAGCCCTGCCCTTGGATGATTAACATATGCGGAACGGTGTTAGGACAGTGGTGATGCCCTTTTTGTTGAAGTTCCTGGTACCGCCCACTGCCCTGTAGACCAATGGTGTTGGATGTATATTTGCATAACATGACACAGTACTGTTTTTAAGTTTTTTTAATCCACCGAGATTGTGATGAATAGGAACGAAAACCTCAGAAACGTCTCTTGTGGAGCTGTCCTTGTCCAATTTGACAAGTATTATCTTCAGGGAAGCATGGCAAGACAGCATGAGACAAGGGGTTTTCTAGTTGCATTTTACAAATGCAATACTACTTAGATACTATGTGTATAGTGTATAGTGCTGTATATCGTATTGTGCTGTGCAATATAGATGTATTAAAATAGATTTACTGTGCTCATATTTAAACCCTGCTGATCATACACACATATAATGTAGACAATTACATTACACTATTCAAATTGTTTTCGACTGCTTTTGCAACATTTGCACAAATTCTGAATGTCTAAAATACCCATTGTAAGCTGTTTGTGTTTAGAGTTGATATTTGTAATTTATTTATAAAAATTCTTGTACTCTGTAATAACTGGAACCATGTGTTCTGGTCTCATATGTAGCTGAGATGACTAGAGTTTATTTTCACTTTGACAGACTTATTAGTTTAAACTTCAAAAATACTATTTACAGTTGCTTAAAAATCTTGCATGTTTAAAAGGTTTGCATAATCATATTTTCTTTATTTTTTTCTGTTTTCAGAGATCAAAGAATTACTGTACTTCCACTTCCACTGTTAGATTTCACAGCTCTTTCAAAATGTCAAAGTGTCTTTACATTTTACATGCCATCCCAACAGTTCTGTAAATGGGATTTGTATTACAATTCTTGTAAAAATCAATTGCTTGATTATAATAATTGTAATTTGTATTTACAGTCATTTTGTCCTCCTAGAACCGACACCTTATCGTGGTGGAGGGGTTTGCGTGTTACAATGATGCCAGGAGCTATGTTGTCTGGGGCTTTATGCCCCTGGTAGGGTAACCCAAGGCAAACAGGTCCTGGGTGAGGAACCAGACGAAGTGCGGCTCAAAACCCCTTATAATGAAAAAAATTTTGGAACCACATTTTCCCTTGCCCGGACGCGGGTCACCAGGGCCCCCCCCGGAGCCAGGCCTGGGGGTGGGGCTCGATGGCGAGCGCCTGGCGGCCAGGCCTACACCATGGGGCCTGGTCGGGCGCAGCCCGAACAAGGCACGTGGGTCCCCCCTCCAATGGGCTCACCACCCATGGGAGGGGCCATAGGGTTCGGGTGCGAGGTGATCTGGGCGGCGGCCAAAGGCGGGGACCTTGGCGGTCCGATCCTCGGCTGCAGAAGCTAGCTCTAGGGACATGGAATGTCACCTCTCTGATGGGGAAAGAGCCTGAGCTGGTGCGCGAGGTTGTGAAGTTCCGGCTAGATATAGTCGGACTCACCTCGACGCACGGCTTGGGCTCTGGAACCAGTCTCCTTGAGGGGGGTTGGACCCTTTTCCACTCTGGAGTTGCCCGCGGGGAGAGGCGCCGAGCGGGCGTGGGCATACTTATTGCCCCCAGGCTGGGTGCCTGTACATTGGGGTTTACCGCAGTGGACGAGAGGGTAGCCTCCCTTCGCCTTCGGGTGGGGGGACGGGTCTTGACTGTTGTTTGCGCTTATGCGCCAAACAGCAGTTCAGAATACCCACCCCTTTTGGAGTCCTTGGAAGGGGTGTTGGAGAACGCTCCTCCTGGGGACTCCCTTGTTCTGCTGGGGGACTTCAATGCTCACGTGGGGAGCGACAGTGAGACCTGGAGGGGCGTGATTGGGAGGAACGGCCCCCCCGATCTGAACCCGAGCGGTGTTTTGTTATTGGACTTCTGTGCTCGTCACGGACTGTCCATAATGAACACCATGTTCAAGCATAAGGGTGTCCATATGTGCACTTGGCACCAGGACACCCTAGACCGCAGTTCGATGATCGACTTTGTAGTCATGTCATCGGACTTGCGGCCGCATGTTTTGGACACTCGGGTGAAGAGAGGGGCGGAGCTGTCAACCGATTACTACCTGGTGGTGGGTTGGCTCTGCTGGTGGGGGAGGAAGCCGGCCAGGCCTGGCAGGCCCAAGCGTATAGTGAGGGTCTGCTGGGAACGTCTGGCGGAATCCCCTGTCAGGGAGAGTTTCAACTCCTACCTCCAGCAGAACTTCTCCCATATCCCGGGGGAGGCGGGGGACATTGAGTCCGAATGGGCCATGTTCCGTGCCTCCATTGTGGAGGCGGCTGACCGGAGCTGCGGCCGTAAGGTGGTCGGTGCCTGTCGCGGCGGCAATCCCCGAACCCGCTGGTGGACACCGGTGGTAAGGGATGCCGTCAAGCTAAAGAAGGAGTCTTATCGGGCCTTTCTGGCCTGTGGGACTCCAGACGCAGCTGACAGCTACCGGCAGGCCAAGCAGAATGCGGCTTTGGCGGTCGCTGAGGCAAAAACTCGGGTGTGGGAGGAGTTTGGTGAGGCCATGGAGAACGACTTCCGGACGGCTTCGAGGAAATTCTGGTCCACCATCCGGCGGCTCCGGGCGGGAAAGCGGTGCAGCATCAACACTATTTATGGTGGGGATGGTGCGCTGCTGACCTCAGCTCGGGACGTTTTGGGTCGGTGGAGGGAGTACTTCGAAGACCTCCTCAATCCCACCAACACGCCTTCCACTATGGAAGCAGAGTGTGGGGACTTGGGGGTGGACTCGCCTATCTCGGGGGTGGAGGTCGCTGAGGTGGTCAAAAAGCTCCTTGGTGGCCGGGCCCCGGGGGTGGACGAGATTCGCCCAGAGTTCCTCAAGGCTCTGGATGCTGCGGGGCTGTCCTGGCTGACACGCATCTGCAGCATCGCGTGGACATCAGGGGCAGTGCCTCTGGATTGGCAGACCGGGGTGGTGGTCCCCCTTTTTAAGAAGGGGGACCGGAGGGTGTGCTCCAACTACAGGGGGATCACACTCCTCAGCCTCCCTGGTAAGGTCTATTCGGGGGTCCTGGAAAGGAGGGTCCGCCGGATTGTCGAACCTCGGATTCAGGAGGAGCAGTGTGGTTTTCGCCCTGGCCGTGGAACAGTGGACCAGCTCTATACTCTCAGCAGGGTTCTGGAGGGTTCATGGGAGTTTTCCCGAGAAGTCTACATGTGTTTTGTGGACTTGGAAAAGGCATACGACCGTGTCCCTCGGGGGGTCCTGTGGGGAGTGCTCCGGGAGTATGGGGTACCGGGCTCCCTTTTAAGGGCAGTTCGGTCCCTGTATGACCGGTGCCAGAGTTTGGTCCGCATGGGCGGCAATAAGTCGGACTCGTTTCCGGTGAGGGTTGGACTCCGTCAGGGCTGCCCTTTGTCACCGATTCTGTTCATGGTTTTTATGGACAGAATTTCTAGGCGCAGCCAGGGCGTTGAGGGCGTCCGGTTCGGTGACCTCAGGATTAGGTCTCTGCTTTTTGCGGATGATGTGGTTCTGTTGGCCTCATCGAGCCGTGACCTTCAGCTCTCACTGGAGCAGTTCGCAGTCGAGTGCGAAGCGGCTGGGATGAGAATCAGCACCTCCAAATCTGAGACCATGGTTCTCAGCCGGAAAAGGGTAGAGTGCTCTCTCCGGGTTGGGGATGGGGTCCTCCCCCAAGTGGAGGAGTTTAAGTATCTCGGGATCTTGTTCACGAGTGGGGGAACGATGGAGCGGGAGATCGACAGGCGGATCGGTGCGGCGTCAGCAGTCATGCGGGCGCTGCATCGGTCTGTCATGGTGAAGAGAGAGCTGAGCCAAAAGGCGAAGCTCTCGATTTACCAGTCAATCTACGTTCCTACCCTCACCTATGGTCATGAGCTTTGGGTAGTGACCGAAAGAACGAGATCGCGGGTACAAGCGGCTGAAATTAGTTTCCTCCGCAGGGTGGCTGGGCTCTCCCTTAGAGATAGGGTGAGGAGCTCAGTCATTCGGGAGGGACTCAGAGTAGAGCCGCTGCTCCTCCGCATCGAGAGGAGACAGATGAGGTGGCTCGGGCATCTGATCAGGATGCCTCCGGGACGCCTCCCTGGGGAGGTATTCCGGGCATGTCCCACTGGGAGGAGGCCCCGGGGAAGACCCAGGACACGCTGGAGAGACTATGTCTCTCGGCTGGCCTGGGAACGCCTCAGGGTCCCCCCAGAGGAGCTGGACGAAGTGGCCGGGGAGAGGGAAGTCTGGGTCTCCCTGCTGAGGCTGCTGCCCCCGCGACCCGACTCCGGATTAAGCGGGAGATGATGGATGGATGGATGGATGGATGGTGATTTTGTCCTTTAAATACAAATTGAAAGGGAGACGCTGATCCATTTTAGTAACTGGATCAAACAATTCAGCTATGTACTGTTGATCATTTAACTGTAAATCTTTAGCTCTGTTAAATCTTTAATGACAGCTTATTTTCTCTTCAATATCAGAAGCTCTACAGCACCACTACAAGGAAGTGACCCATCATATCTTCAGTGATGCTGTGACGAAATGGCTCCGATATGCAGCAGAACGTCAGGGAGGTGCAAAGAGAAAATGAACAGAAGTGGGTGTGGGCCGCTTGGGGGGGGTCAATTTGCACTTCAATGTTTTTGTGATTGTTATCAAATTGCTATAAAATTACCACCATTGTGCTATTTTTCTGTGAATGTATATATTGTCACGCCCGGCTCGTACGTTCCTCATGTGTGCCACACCCCCCTGATTATCCACGTGTGCTTCCCTGATCGTACCCAGCTGTGTCTGATTATTTTCAATCAGTCCTGTCTATTTGAGTCCATGTCTTACCAGAGTTCAGTGTCTGTCATTGATGTTAGTAGATGTCAGTGCCTGTGTACCTTCCGTTGTCCCGTTCCCGTTTGAATAAATCCTCATTTTCCCCGAGTTCGCCTGCTCGCCTGTTCCTTGCCTGCTTAACCGCCTGTGCGCTTCTCAGCGCCCGCCCCAGATCGTGACATATATAATGTGAATAATAAATTCAATAATAAATTAATAATAAATTCAATTTGAATATCTGTACATGCTATTTTTTATTTAGCTTTAGAAAGCCCTGCTGGATATAACATAATTTCAGCATTAATTCACTTGTGAAGCAATTATAACCCAATATTGATTTGACATACACTAATTCAACATTAAATCAATGAATGAAGAAGTTGTGAAACAAGTGTTGAAACAACGTTGAATCCTTATCGCAAATGGTTGACTTTTCAACGTTGGATAGACGGCCTTCTCAACGAGCAAGATCAATGCTAAATGAACATTGAAGATCAATGTTTTTTAATATGGAATCAATGTCATTTCAACATATGTGTGGTATCTGGGATGCCTTTTGTAGCTTTGAAAGTTTAACATTAACACGGGTAATACACGCTGAATATTTCTTAATAGACTTGGACACTAAAGCATAGACTTTCTTTACATCATCAGAGTAGAACCCCATACTCTGTTGAAATGAAAGTCCCTTGAAGCGGAGGTACAGGAAACAGGCGACATGAGCACCGCATGCGGAGGCAAAGTCTCCTTGAACTTGACCCGTATTATACCTTATTTTTGTGACAAGCTTCCATAAAAAGCACATAAAACTCTTTGGGTAGTAAGGGGAATCGGGGGGATAACAGTAAGATTCAAAAAAGGAAGCTTTTTGGCCTCCAAAATCATCCCAACCCAGTGTTCACCCTCTTTGTTTATAATTTTGGCCTTTGCCACTACTGAAGTTCCCCCTGGTGCTTCACATTCTCTATCAAAGTATACTCAACATATATGGTACTACTACAGTAGTGCCATTTAATGTGATGAGGTACATATTATTCTGTATAATAAATTGTTTGAATCCATATCTTCCCAAATATTTTCAGATTAAAGTATTATGTTTTTTTTTTTTTTTTTGTAAAACTAGCAGTTAAAAACCATAAAACGTACAGGTGGAGGTTTTCTACTGCATTGCAATATCTGTTGTTTCCTGCCATGATGCCGTGTCAGAAATGCAGTCTGGTTAAAGCTCTTTTATTCGTAACGCATGGAACCTGGAACATGAACTACATGCATGACATAGACAGCGGCCATTCTCAGCATGACAGTGCGGCATGCTGGGACACATGCAAATAGGCCAGCCGGCGATTGGCTCACCAACGCCACAGTATAAATTCTGCTGTAAAATTACAGCAGTACTGTTTAATGTATAACAGCTTACTTTGTTTCCATGAACTGTAAACTGCATATTTAAAACTGTATTTTAATACGTATACTCATGTATTTATCATGTTACAGATTACACCAGTAACTGAAGCAAAAAAAAATAATGTTACAATTCAAAATCGTATTAAAGATAAATTTTATATTTACAAACATTTTATATATTATAAAAATTATTTTACCTGATCGATATTTACAGTATTATCATTTAAGGTATTTTACAGAACTTTTAAAAAAATTGTACAGTCAAACAATTCAAGTCAACGTTCAAGTCAGTTTCCCGAGATCCGTCATTGATGTTTGTTGCTGTCTCCCCGATCCTTTTCGTCCCCCCCTAAATAAATCTGCCTATCTAGATTCCTGGCTCCTGGAGTTGCTTCCTCACCCCCATCCACACACGGAATGTAACAACCTGCCATGTATGTTTTGGTACCAAGTTTGCATCATGATTTGTAGTTAAAATTACAGTTTGAACGCCAATGATCTTGAATGCCAAAAAATGAATATGTTGTCTCATGGCAACACATATAATGCACTGTACCTACAGAGATTATGAAACAGACCTTGCTGATGTCAAGTGGGCATGAAATGGGATATAATGTAGGAACTTAACGTTCTAGTTGTAATTATTCATTTCAACATTAAAGTTTTCCTATAGATATCATCTGAGATTCAATAGGTAAATTATTTGTGAAGGCATAGAAACTTTAATAACTTTAATAATACAATTAACAATTCGAACAATGACTACAAACTAAAGGCTTAACATCAAAAACGAACTGATTATTATGGATAGTAATAATATTAGAAAACAAACAAGTAAGGCAATATGATTCAAATAAAAGCAATAAGCAAATAAATAAGTAAAATTAGTCACATTGTCAAATAAATAAATAAATAATCCTACATGGGGGCGGCATGGTGGTGCAGTGGTTAGCACTGTTGCCTCACACCTCTGGGACCAGGGTTCGAATCTCCTCCTGGGTCACATGTGTGTGGAGTTTGTATGTTCTCCCCATGTCGTCGTGGGGTTTCCTCCAGGTACTCCGGTTTCCCCCCACAGTCTAAAAACATGCTGAGTCTAATTGGACTTGCTAAATTGCCCGTAGGAATGCATGTGAGAGTGCATGGTGTGTGAGTGTGCCCTGCGATGGGCTGGCCCCCATCCTGGGTTGTTCCCAGCCTCGTGCCCATTGCTTCCGGGATAGGCTCCAGACCTCCCGCGACCCAGTAGGATAAGCGGTTTGGAAAATGGATGGATGGATGGATGGATAATCCTACATGAAACACAAAACTAATAAACTGACAATTCCTTATGTGCATGCTGGACAAATATAGTCCTGATCAACAGGAGGATTCTGCACGCAGTCATGGTGGTACCATCTGCTGCAAACATCACAGCAGATCTACAGGGAAGGGAGAGTGTTTCCAATGTAGTATAGTTTACACTTTTCACATTTAATATTCATAGCAATTAATGTAATCATAATAGGAAATTCAGGGAAGATTGCTGTCTACATATAATAGCAGTTGATGTCCTAAAACATCAGTATATAGAAAAAACAGATGAGCAGAATAAGGATGACAGGCCGTTGATATAACTGCTCAACTTATAGCTGTAAACATTGTGCAAACACCAATACCAGCTGGTTCACCATCTGCCCTCATATCCTCACTGACTATCTGACAGGTAAATACTCTCCCAGTGACTCCTGTTGGAGTCAGTGTCCAGTGTTTCATCAAATTACTTGTGCAGGTTACAGCTGGAAACTCACTTGCACTCACTTGAGAAACAGTGAATTTCTTATCTGTGTTATCTAGCAAAACACCCTTTTCATCCAAACAGCAGCCTGACTGATTAAGTTAAATCCATTTGCCTGTACATTTTTGACTGAAAGACAAAGTTTCTCTCCAAAAGGGAAAAAAAACAATAAAAATAAATGATTCAGCAAATCTAGGAGGAAAGAGCACAGTGAGATGCTTTATAAATGCCCAGATCCACTCAGTATTGCTTATGGTTTAAAAAGGCAGCCACCAACTTGATAAATGTATACACCATTACACAAAACAGAAGCAGAAATTTGCTAATAATGAAAAACACTAGACACGTACGTCAAGTTAGCGCTCTGCTCCTAGAGCTAGAACCAGCAGCTACTGAATACTCAAGCTGAATACTCAATCCACACCCATGAAAAGAAAAGCAATACCTCGTTTTACTATATTATTATCAAAGAAATTAATCTTATAAGTATGCTTATCACTAATGTATTGCAATATTGTAGAAATTACCCATAGTTTGCCAGACTCCTTCAACCCACAAAAATGGCAGAGGTTGCTGAGACTGTCTGTAAAGAAAGCAAACACTTCAGTTTAGTAAATACATCAATAACATATACAAACAAATGTGGTGTAAGGTTAAACATCCTGTACATAACAGGTACGGGGTTTTATACTGTCCTTTTAATAAGGAACACAGTTCAGAAGAAGAGTCACGCTGATCACGTACCAGATTCTCGGATGAGAGTCATGGCAATAACCAGCCTCAGCTTCTCAGCTGCCTTTTGGTCAGTACTGATATTAATGTCCTCCCCTTTCAAAATGCTCTCAGCAAACTGGAAAAGATTTTATTCAAATCAGACTTTCAGGACAAGATCTAGTGTTTTAGCACACAAACACTTAAGTACTCCAACGTCAAGTACCATTTCGGTACAAATTGCCCATGGAAACAACTATTCAATACTTACTTTCAAAGCCAAGACTCCACAGGATGTGCTGTCTTTCTGAAGTTTGTGAGGGAGAGAACTGCAGGTCCACCTAGGAAGACTGCAGCCTTTGCTGAGCAGGAATGCCCTTGAACAGCAAATTTAGATCAGTCGATTTTATCATATGTTATTACATGAATAATAATTATTATTATTATGGAGAAAATGTTACAGCAGAAAGTACCTTGTCGATTCTAAGCATTTCCTCATTTTAACTGGAGACTCTCCCAAAGGATCCAAATAAAGGGGCCGATTCTCATGGGGGTACATGACCTGCGTAAGAAACACCAAGAATGCTGCTTTATTTTATACCAAAGTAACACTTTTCAACCCAAACAAGTTTTATTAAGTTATATATGTACTAAAGACATGTAACAGGGACTCAGTGAACAGTGAATTTTGAAGGCAATCACATCAGGAAGATTCTGATGGTATCAAGCAATCCTTGAGCATTTGAAAGAGTTTTGGTAAAACGTATAATGCAAAGATGAAGGGAGAGAAAGCAAAGGCTACAGAATGTACCATCCTCTACAGAATGTACCATCCTCTACAGAATGTACCATCCTCTACAGAATGCACCGTCCTCTACAGAATGCACCGTCCTCTACAGAATGCACCGTCCTCTACAGAATGCACCATCCTCTACAGAATGCACCATCCTCTACAGAATGCACCATCCTCTACAGAATGTACCATCCTCTACAGAATGCACCATCCTCTACAGAATGCACCGTCCTCTACAGAATGCACCATCCTCTACAGAATGCACCGTCCTCTACAGAATGCACCATCTTCTACAGAATGCACCATCCTCTACAGAATGCACCATCCTCTACAGAATGCACCGTCCTCTACAGAATGCACCGTTAAACTGTAGTCAAGTCAAGAGAGGCTGCATGAAATGGAGCAGAGATTTGGCTTGCTGGTGTGGTGGACAGACCTTTTATGTCAATCTTGTGAGGGATACGAGGTGTCTCGTCTTTGGCCAGTTTTAGATGATCCATATTAACTTTATGGAAAACGGCAGCCTTCTCCCCCAGCAGACTGGCATTCTTGCCTTGTATTTCTGTAATTATATAAGGTCCTAGACAGTTGGCATCCAGCTTGCCACTTTTCCTCTGCTGGCTCCTTATATTCTGCCTCCACAGCTGGTCACCAACTTTGAAATGGTGCCTTTGTGCACCAGACTTCAGCCTCTTCGCAGAATCTTGTGCCTTTTCAATATTGTCATGGATGGCATTTTTTAACTCATCCAGCCGTCTCACTCCCTCTGCCACTATCTCCTCACCAGTACTTTGCTCCACTGCATTGTCCACCTATAAACCAAATAGTTGGGTTGTTATTTAATAATGGACTTTGCATATATAGACAGTCTCAGAACACATCAGCTGAGCTATGTGACAAATAATTAATTATAATGAATTGAAAATGTATTAACATTTACAGCCTAACCTGGTATTGTTCTGGCACCTCAGAAGGGTAGCGGGCCTCCAAACATGAGGAAGTACGGTGAGAACTTAGTTGTGATTTGTTTTTTTGTACGCAATCCAAACATAATTGCATCCAGATATACGTCCCACGTATCTGGTCTCTCACCCACTAATTTGCTTAAAGTTCTGAAAAAGTATTTGGCAAAACAAGAAAGAGTTTTTGTTAAATCAAAAGCAAAAAATATCAGCTAATGTTTGAAACCAATGCTTCCTGAAAATATTTTGGAATACCTTAATAATGACAATTCATGTTACTCATAAACAACACTTGAAGTCACAAAGGTAAAAACTAGTAAGATGCATTTTCCCAACCTTTGGATAGTCCCATTCATCCGCTCCACCAAGCCATTGGTTTGCGGATGATAAGGAGAGCATAAACTTCGTTCAATTGACAGTTTTGTGCAGACTCGCTTGTTGATCTGTTAATAAAGATTAACATGTAATAAAGCTAAAAAAGTGTACAGACAGTATAATAAGGAATATGTTTGCAATTTAAGTATCATATTCTCTATCCATTAAAGTCACTTATTTGATCAATCCAATTTACCGCATTGACGAATTCCCTTCCTTGGTCAGTCAGGATTCTTTTCGGAGCCCCAAACTGATAAACAAATTTCAAAATGCATGTGGTGACGTCCTCTGCACATTTGGATTTTAGCGGGTAGGTTTGTGACCACTTGGTAAAATAATCCACAAGGACACATATATATTTATGGTCCTGTGTTGTTGTCACCAATTGCCCTATCAGGTCCATCCCCACCAGCTCAAATGGTTCCGTGACCTTAAAAAGAAGAGTAAAATTATATAACAAATAACGGAATGTGATTATTGTCTGTGGTGGTGGAATGCGTAGTTATGTTCACAAATGTCAGTAGTTAAACACTGTCTGTATCCTAACTTTACCATCATGTTGATCCTTGTGCTACAGGGAGACTAAAGTCAATTTAGAAATGAATCTGCCAAATTATGCAAATGTAAATGCCTGTGCATTTGCTCACTGGGTGCCAGTAAAATCAGATGGAAATTTAATGTCATATTTGATGACGTGAGGCTCTCAGATTAGAGTTCATATTTCTCTGACACATCTAGTGTTGCATTCAGAACATTCAGAAAAGCTAAACTAAACTAAAAAGGTAAACATTTGGCTTATCCAAATGAATGGAATATATCATAGTATACATACAGTATATTTCATTAATGAGCAACTTTGACTGTTGTGGTGGTGCATCTATTCTAGTTTGAGAACTATATGTTAAAAGAACAAACTATACTTACCTTTATGGGTGTATATTGCACTTGTTGTTTTATTACATTCTGACTGGCCTGGCATGTCACACACTCTGACACCTATAAAGACATAGACATCAAATAGTTGAAATCAACTGCCACAATCAATTGACACTCATCAAATATATTGTTCTGCATTAAAGATGGAATGAATTGACAAAAAATAGAACAAAAAGATTTAAACCATCACTGTCAAAGAAAAAACACATATCTGCAAAAATCTGCATTTCTTAAAACTGAAACAGACTGATTACAATTTGCTACATTACTAACATGAAAAATTGCTTTTAAAACCATTTTAATTCAGTTGTATCTTATTAAGATACCTTACTGGATCTTAATTTGTGATGACCAGAGAATGAATAAATATGAACCTATTATCTACCTATATTAATAGAAAAAGAACAGTGTCACATTTGAGAAACCTGCAAGAGAACACAGCTTGTGAAATTTACTCACCCATTTATCAATGTCAGCTGACATTCCAGGCCAGAAGAGTCTCTTAGAAATTGCATCTCTTGTTTTTTTTGGCCAGTGTGAGCTCCGGTGGAACTTGCATGGAAATCGATGAATATTGTATTCGCGTCTTCAGCACCACAGACCACCTTTATTTTGACTGGCCTTGCTTGTCCTTTGCTTTGCTTGCTTGTCCTTTTATATAGTATAGCGATCCACCTAAAAATATCAAATGAAATAATTTTTATTAAAAATAAGCACTTCACACCAATACAGCAACAAAGACATACCCGGAGATAGTAACAAGGGCACTGTTTCCTGTTGCGAAGTGTATGTGGACGAATATTGTCAAGGTTTTTCTTCCTCTGTGCTAATCAAGAATCAGCAGCTGCCTGTGCAGTTCTGCAGCTGTCAGTCTTTATTGTGCCTTTTAGAAACATAACTGAGGCACAAGGTCCTCAATTGTTTATATACATATGAAAACAGACACACAGAAAGACACACGCATACGTACACATACACACCTATACACCTCAAAATGCATGTTCATAATACTTAAATAATAAGGGAGTAATTTTACAGCAGCCATCTATTCCTTTACATGCATGTCACACAATACTTACATGGTACACATACATACAATAATATATCATACCTTCAATAATTCACACTAAACAAAAGTATATTCATTATTGTATATTATACTACGGGACCGTGGAATGCTTTAATCTGATTGGCTGACGAACGTTCAGAGGTGTGCAATTATTTTCAGATAACCGCACGGCGAACGTAGTTCCAGGTAGCTCTCTTGACCGCATTACAGTTCCATATCACTTCGCATAGTTAACTGTAATAACGGGAATTAGCATACAGTACCTATACAGCACACAGGACTAACAAAAACAACAACATGACAGACGATTTTCCGAAAGTAAATTTTTATATTTACGGTGAATATGAAACTTTCAACAACTGGGCTGCAGCAGTATTAGTTAGCCTAGTGTACCAACTTAAAGGCTACACATGACATTTCTCACTAGCGAGGTAATAACAGCGCTGCATCTTAAAGCAGACTTACAGTTTAGAGACGGTGCTTCAGAACACTGTTGAGGGACACACAGAGGTAGCCTAATTCATACAAGCTCTCTCTCTCTCTCTGTTTCTCTTTCTCTGTGTCTCTGTCTCTCTCGCTCTCTTTCTAATAACTTCATTATTAACTGCATTAGTCTGCTATCAACGGCTCAAGCCTCCATTGCCAGCTTTAAAATGACGTTTTGGAACTAGCAAAAGAGTCGTTGGATGCGGAAGAAATAATCCTACTCACAATAGCGATTTAAGTAGAAAAACCGGACGAATCCCTTGAAATATATCATCTGATCGATGTCTTGAGGTGTGGCAACCGTAGTATAAGCGGAATAATTGACTCCGGACCGTTGAATTATTAGAAAATAATGCACACCCGAGGTGTAACGGCCACTCCGCTTCGCGTCGTGGCCGCATTACCACCTCGGGTGTGCATTATTTTCTAATAATTCAACGGCCCGTCGTCAATTATTCCTTACATATAATTGTGACGCCCGCTCCGTCCGCTCCTCGTCTGTGCCACGCCCCCTGATTACCCACGTGTGCTTCCCTGATCGTCTCCAGCTTTGTCCATTTACTTTGCTTGGTCCTGTCTTATTTAAGTCCTGGTCTTACCTGTTTGCCTTGTCTGTCATTGATGTTAGTCTGCGTCCAATGTTCCCGGCTCCCCGAAGCCCGATTAAACCCTCGTTTACCCCGATTCCTGCCTGCCTGTCTATTTTGGATCACTCGCGCTCCCTGAGCGATCTTCAGTCCAGCCCGTCCTGCACTTCGCGTGACAATAATAACTATATTTCTCCTAAGGAAGAATTTAAGATAAGATCTTTATTGTCACTATTACAGAAAGAGTGAAAAAACAGTCCAGTGGCTCCCTGTGTAGCAACATAAGTTACAGTAGAGTAATAAACAAGAGAAATAAGAACAACACAAAAAGAGACAGACATCCTATTACAGTACGAGTGTCTGAGTGCAATGTGTACAATATGTCAGTCAAGGTAGTGTGTGCTTAATGACCTGCCCTATGCATAGTACTGCTTAGAAGACAGTCATTCAGGGGGGTGGATACTGTTTCACAGAAACAGTCATTCAGGGGGTGGGGGATGGGCACATTTGGCTGCCTGTGGGTCAATCAATATGTTGCTCTGTTACTCTTTATCAGATTTTGATGTGCTGGCATGTTCTCCTCCAGGTTTGGTTCATTTGATTGCGAAACAGTACATCATTACGTTTAATCAGGTATTTTTGGTTGTATTTTAACAAATACTGCACATAGGATTGCTACACTGAAATATAGTAATCAAGAATGAAAACGAGGTGGTCACATTTATTTTTTTCACGTTCACGTTCACACCTTGTAGTCTTAATTGATTAACAGGTTTACTTTAAAATAGTTATAGGGAGATGTATTTTAGTCACGCGAGTTGTGCGCACCAGTCACGGGCGAATGCGCATGTGACAAAGTCTGGAGCGCACATTATGATGGTTGCGCATATAATAAGAAAAAAAGATGTAGAAAGGTACTTCGCACACAAAACGTCCGGAGGCATGTTTGGCTCAGCAAGTTAAACCTCAGTGCTCATGATCGGAAAGTCGCTGGTTCAAATCTACTCTCGGCATGTTTTCGGGTCCTTAAACAAGGCCTTTACGTCCCCTAGGTACTACAGCAGAAAGCCATCTTTTGCTCTCAGAGCGCAAAATGGGGGAGGTGAAAAGAGAATTTCCCTAAATATCAAGTATAACAAAGTATTCGGCGCCACTTTACAATAAGGCTACCCTTATAAAGGGGTTATGGATTGTTTATAAGCAGGTTATAAATTAGGTTGTACCACTTCGTAAATCATTAATAGACAATTATAAACAAGTTATACCACAGTTTTCAATGCATTCCTACCAATTATAAGTGGTGAAGGGGGCCTTATTGTAAAGTGGTACCAAATATTCTAAGAATAACATTTAAATACGAATCGATAAAAATCAGCACGCAATACTAAATCTTTTTGGACATTAATGTTGCTGCCAAATAGGCCTACCATATAAATCGCTTGGACCCCTAAAAATCACTCAGCTCTAAGGTCATAATCCACATATGCCTCAATTAAAAATTATTTATGGTTGTACATAATGAAATTCTGACTAAATACCAATTTACATGGTCCACTACTGTGTTTGCATCAGACATCTCACGATAAATCATAAGTTTGATCAGATGTTACTTGAGTCGACATATGACTGCATTTTTATTTTCAGTTAGCCTTAAAATTCCAGTGAGGTCTGTATAAATTAAGCAATATACAGAAATGTAATATCCACTAATTTTGTGAGTCATTAATTGATATTTAATTCTGTATTTTTAATGTTTAACCTAAACATAATGCCACACTACACTGGATATTGCAGAATAGAAGACCTTACTTGGAAGGGGAGCAGCCTCCCCCCACCCCCAGAAAGCTCGGGAAATTACAGTCATGATGTAAAGATTCTAACATATGCTTAAATGACTGTTAAGGCCCCTTAGTTTTTTCCTTTATTATTTTCACAACATCTGTGCAAACCAAATAAGAATTACATTGCGTACGTTGTACAAGAACGGCACTAAATAGCTTGAATCTTGAATCCCATAAAATAGTGAAATACCCCAACATTGATTTTAGCCTCTGTGTCAGACCCCAGGGGCCCTTTTCTTAATTGGCATTAGGTTTAATTAGGATTAGTTTGAATGAATGATATAGGGTGGTGTCACGATCGGCAGAAGCGAGAGCGGCGATCGTGCGGGCAAGGAGCAGGCAAGGCAAACAGAGTACGGGGTATACGGGGATTTAATAAAGGCACAGGCAGGACGGGACATAGGCATCGACAACATCAATGACGGACAAAGGACTCGGGTAAGACACGGACTGAAATACACAGGACTGATTGAAAATAAGCAGACACAGCTGGCTACAATCCGGGAAACACACGTGGGTAAGCAGGGGGCGTGGCACACAGGAGGAGCCGACGAGCAGGGCATGACAGGGTGGTACTGTGAAAGCAGGTAGACTCCAGCTTAATTTATTTTATATATATTTTATTTCCTTGAATTGGGTATACTTTACAAAAAAAAATCATCAGTTTAAATTTATCCCAAAAACGTGAGTGCAAATTGTTGCATCATTTATTTGAGTAAATTCTATAGGTTAAAGTAAATTCTATAGGTTAGTTTTTTCAATGTAATGCCTGTCTCTTTTGTGTTTGGGTTACGCTCTTTCAAGGATTCAAGAAAGATTCTGAAAGGATTTGTCAATATATGTTTGTTTAAAAATAAAACAATATTTATGAAAAAGAAAAATAAACAGTAGCACTTACAAACAAAAACGAAACACAATTATACAAAATGGCTTGAAAATGTATGAAGTCATAGTCTCTCAGACAGATTGGGTGCAGAACTGGATTAATAATAAGAATTGCAGCTCCCCCCCCCCCCCCCCCCCCACATATGTGTCCCTGTGATCAGCCAGCATTTTTATTTTAGTCATAGAAGTCCCATAAAAAAATGAATCCGTTAGAGTAAGGAAAGAAAAGCTGAATAAAAAACCTAAATAAATACTAATAAGATAAATGAATAGAAAGAAATGCTGTGTTGTTTTTGCTTTTACCCTAAAGGCTGAGCTGTCACTCTGCTGACTGTAGGTGGATCTTGCTGTCGGAACACAACCCCCTCAGACGAAATGAGTGGCAAAACACGCTGCAACATGCCTGCTTTTAGTCTGGGACACTGATGAAACAAATTATTATCTGCTTATTAAATTAAAAGCAGTTGGAGTCAACAGGGATTCATACAACTTACCAAATTACTAATGGATCAATGACATGATTTGTGGCCAGGAATCGGATTTCCTGACAATTATTTGTGTACTGTGCACACGCTCCTTATTTGGCATGTCATTGCATTTGGACTGCACCCTCACTGTCCAGCCACTTTCCATTTAGATTTTAAATTAACTGTATAGAGCACGTTAAATATCTGCAGTATTCTTTATTTTTATGTCTATTTTTATTATTTTATTACACTGAATTCCTTTAACTTACTTACTGTACCATCCTCAATGTTACAACGTGCAGGACACAGACCAGGGAAGCAGAAGGATATGCGGACCTGGGTAACATGGGTTTTAATGGCCCTGCCTCATGCCCATTGCTTCCGGGATAGGCTCCGGACCCCCCGCGACCCAGTAGGATAAGCGGTTTGGAAAATGGATGGATGGATGGATGGATTGGTTATAATGGGCACACAGAGAGGCATACGAAACAACAGCGTCGAAACAATACAATGGCAGAACTAGAGAAACATACTCCGACGTGGACGTAAATACACAGAACTAATGAAAACAACTCGAAGCAGCTGATCCCACGGGATTCCACTCAAGGTTACCGAGGGGGGCGTGGCACATGGGAGGGTCAGGTGAGCGAGGTGTGACACTCAAATTGTTTGTGCTGTGCACCAGAACTCAAGGAACACACATTTCCTTCCTTTACGTTGCATATTATGTTGATGTATATAAAACACAAGAAAACCTTTGAAATTGAAATGACTTAGACGTAGCTGACTTTGACACTGAGGATATTTGTTGATGAATTTAAAGTGACCAGGACACCAATGGATACTCTGGTGGTACGTGAACAAGATGGTACTAGTATTTTTATATTATTACAACTTTTATTTGCTCAGAAATGACAACGGCAAAACGATGTTTCGGAAGCTGGATTCCGAATAGCTCATTCCATTTTAGACATGTTTTGATGCCAAACCAGTTGATTGACAGGTTGGTTGTTCAAAAAAAAGCAAAAGCAGTATTGAAAATCATTGTCTTATTCTTATATTTTTATTTGTATTAATATTATTTTTTTTAATTCAAAATGTATTTTCTTATTTTATAGAGATTTATCTAATTGATGGCACTCCTATGCCAAGGAACGTGTTCTTTGTAAATCCAGATTTAGGCTTTGCCTACAGGCAGATCATACCTGGCACCTGTTCTGCCCAAATACAGTAAAGGGGTCGAGGGAAAATTAACACAATATGTAAACAGTTTTTTTTTTCTTTTTTGCTTCTTATCCTTGGGTCTGATCACATATGACTATAGTATACTTTATGTACTTTTTAAATATTTCTATATTATTGGTAATTATTTTGTGAACATTATTCTGCTACCCTTCTGCCTTGCTTGTTGCACAGTCTGAAGTAGTGGCAATTTCATTTCATGCTGGTGTACGACTACATTCATATTGTGATGCTCCTCGTGTGTGCCACACCCCCTAATTACCCACGTGTGATTTCCTGATCGTGCCCAGTCGTGTCTTGTTTTCTGCTGCCTTGTTCTGTGTATTTAAGTCCCTGTTTTGCATTAACCCCTTGTCTGTCATTGAAAGTGTTGCGTGAGACCTGTTCCTGTACCTTGTTTCCTGTCCCAATCTCTCCATTAAACCCTGTTCGTCCCGCATCTTGCCTGCAACTTGCTTTTACTGCTCTTTGAGCCGCACCAACCACGCTCACTCAGCGCACCCGTCCTTCCGAGCGTGACAGGTATATGTGACTAATAAAAATCTTTAATATGGAACTATTACTAAATCTTTCGCAGAGGGAAATTAATTTTAGTGGAAGTCACTTTTCAGTGAATTTCACCTTAACCTTTGCAAAACGTGTCAGTCCCACACCATGATACCACTTCTGCACAGTAGAACATCATTATTTTGCATTGTTTCACATAATATTATTGTTAAATTTAACACTTTAAAGAGTGTAGCGAGTGTTATTTTTACAGTGATTAACTTTTTAAACTCTTATAGCATCCAGTTGACACCATAGATTGTTATCACATTGTGACTCCACTCCTTCCTAGAGTGTCAGCAGATATGGGCGACACGTAGTTACAAATTTGATGGCTCTTATCTTCTGCCCAGTAGTATGACCTTGGAGTTCCGGTGGCTGCAGTTTCAGTACCACAGTTTTCGGACCGTAATTTTAGAACCCTGTTTTTACACAATAGTGCCATCTAACAAATGGATGACCTCCTACAGTAGTGTAGGCTGCAGTTTCCGGACCACGATCCCAGGGCCTCAGTCTTACACAATAGTGCCATCTAACAAATGGATGACCTCCTACAGTAGTGTAGGCTGCAGTTTCCGGACCACGATCCCAGGGCCTCAGTCTTACACAATAGTGCCATCTAACAAATGGATGACCTCCTACAGTAGTGTAGGCTGCAGTTTCCGGACCACGATCCCAGGGCCTCAGTCTTACACAATAGCGCCATCTAGAGCCAATACACCAGGACAGATTTGTGTAAAAAAGCTAAAATGTTACTATAATAGATGAATGTAGGATTCTACAGTTCTGCGTTCTAAATATAATAATTGTTGGTACCGGGTGATACTTTTGTAATTTAATCTTTCTCAGTCAGTTTTATATTACACCAAATCCCAACAATTTGACTAAAGTAGTTGACCTGACCAACTACAAAATATGCATCTACAGTAAAGGCGTTGAGAGTTATTTGGATAATGTGCTGGCTTTTGTCTTATATGAATGGCCACAAGACAAAAAATGATTTAATAGAAATGTATTTATTTATTTATTACATAAAACAAACTACAACAAGCAATGGAGAAACGATGAGGGTGAAAAGCAGGTAGGAAAAGTGAGGGCGTAATACGTGTGTGTGTGAGTGCGCGTGGTGTGCGCGTGGTGTGTGTGTGAGTGCGCGTAGTGTGCGTGCGTGTGAGTACGCGTGGTGTGCGTGTGGGTGCACGTGGTGTGCGTGTGAGTGCGCGAGGTGTGCGTTTGAGTGCACGTGGTGTGCGTGTGAGTGCGCGTGGTGTGCGTGTGAGTGCGCGTGATGTGCGTGTGAGTGCGCGTGGTGTGCGTTTGAGTGCGCGTGATGTGCGTGTGAGTGCGCGTGGTGTGCGTTTGAGTGCGCGTGATGCGCGTGTGAGTGCGTGTGGTGTATGTGTGAGTGCAAGTGGTGTGCGTTTGAGTGCTCGTGGTGTGCGTGTGAGTGCGCGTGATGTGCGTGTGAGTGCGCGTGGTGTGCGTTTGAGTGCGCGTGGTGTGCGTGTGAGTGCGCGTGATGTGCGTGTGAGTGCGCGTGGTGTGCGTTTGAGTGCGCGTGATGTGCGTGTGAGTGCGCGTGGTGTGCGTTTGAGTGCGCGTGATGCGCGTGTGGTGTATGTGTGAGTGCAAGTGGTGTGCGTTTGAGTCTGCGTGGTGTGTGTGTGAGTGCGCATGGTGTGCGTGTGAGTGCGCGTGGTGTGCGTTTGAGTGCGCGTGATGTGCGTGTGAGTGCGCGTGGTGTGCGTTTGAGTGTGCGTGATGCGCGTGTGAGTGCGTGTGGTGTATGTGTGAGTGCGCGTGTTGTGCGTGTGAGTGCGCGTGGTTTGCGTGTGAGTGCCTGTGGTGTGTGTGTGCCCATGGCAGAGTATGCATGTGTTTGCTCTTAGCAGAGTACATCTTGTGTGTGTTTGAGGCAGAGTACAGGTGAGTGCTTCCTATACAAGTGTATGCATAAGGTGGGGTAAGGGCAGTGTTGATACTTTGGCTTTTTTCCCTCGTCATTTTAAACAGTGCTGCCTAACCAGTAAATATGGTGTGAAGGTTAGTATTATTAGTAAACTGTTGATATTATTAGATGTATATTTGCATAGCATGATATGGTATTTCCTTTGATTTTCTTTAATCCACCATAATAGTGTTGAATAGGGCAAGAGTATAAAACTTGTCTTGTTAGTTTTTATTACTACATGTTCTTGCATGATGCTCTCGTTTTACACTGAAGTGTGAAAACAACTTTCCTGTTGCCATTCGGCATGTAATACCACCATCTGTTGTGCCTGGTAGTCGACCTACTGTAGCCTTGAAACAAAACTCAACCCCACCCTTAAAATTTATTATACCACTCCAAAGACAAGTTTAAGAAATTCTTCTCTGATTCAGAGCCAACATTTGAAAAAAATTATTTTTAATTCATTTTTAATTCAGATGAGTTGTTCAGATTGCATGAACAGCCACAGCAGTTCAAATTGTATTACAAAGAGCAAACATCCAGTAAAGTGAGTGTTTGGCAGAGTCTTCTTCATTACGGTGAATAATGTAAATCACGGCGGCTGTTAGGTTATATGCCTAATTCAAGCTAATGAAAGTGATTCAGTCGGTTTAATTAAACATGGGGACATTCAGTGAAATTAACTCAACTATATTATGGTTTCAGAACACATACAAAGAATGTCATTTTCAGAATATTCTATTTGTGTGGAACTACTATCCATGATTCAGTAAGAATTATGCATGAAAACTAATACATTTACATCCCATTAACATAATGTAAATAATTCCAACATGTAAGGATGTATGGATGTTTGTTTTATTTACAGAGACCAAGTGAAAAGACATAATTTAGATCCACATAAAGGAGACTTATCATCCATCTTCCAGGTGTGCATTTATTACTGAAATATATTTAAAAGTAGTATACACAGGGAGGTACAATTAGTAGTTTGTCCTGTCAATGGAAAGACACGCTATATGGACAAATGTATTGGGACACCTGGCCATTACACCTAACCTTAATGACATCCCATTCTAAATCCATAGGCACCAATATGGAGCTGGTCCTTTGCAGCTATAACAGCTGGCACTCTTCTGTGAAGGCTTTCCACAAGTGTGTTTGTGGGAATTTTTGCCCATTCAACCAGAAGAGCATTTGTGGGGTCAGGCACTGGTGTTGAATGTGAAGGTCTGCTTCGCAATCTCTGTCTATTTCATCCCAAAGGTGCTCGATGGAGTTGAGGTCAGGGCTCTGTGTCGGCCAGTGAAGTTCTTCCACACCAAACTCACCCAACCATGTCTTTATGGACTTTGCTTTATGTACTGGGACACAGTCATGCTGGAACAGAAAAGGACCTTCCTTCCCCAAACTGTTCCCACAAAGTTGGAAGCGTACAATTATCCAAAATGTCTTGGTATGCTGAAGCGTTAAGAGTTCCCTTCAGTGGAACTAAGCAGCCTAGCCAAGCCCATGAAACACAACCCCACACCATTATCCCTCCTCCACCAAACTTTACAGTCGGCACAATGCAGTCAGGCAGGTAAGGTTCTCCTGGCCAATCCCAGACTCATCCATCTGACTGCCAGACAGAGAAGTGTGATTCATCACTCCACAGATCACATCTCCACTGCGCCAGAGTCTAGTGGCAGCATGCTTTACACCACTTTATCGGATGACTGGCATTATGCTTGGTGATGTGAGGCCTGCATGCAGCGGCTTGGCCATGGAAGCCCATCCATGAACCTCCCAGGACACTCTTTTTGTGTTGAGGTTAATGCCAGAGCTAGTTTGGAATCTGCAGTTATTTCCTAGGTCTTTATCACTCCTTTTTTCATACCTTTTCAGAATCAGAATCTTTTTATTTGCCCAGGACAGAGAAGTACAAGGAATTTCTTTTGATGGGGGTGGTATCACATAAACAAAACACACACAAATAAACATCTAAAGGTAAATATACAAAGATTTATTTTTCACAGGAGATGTGCAATGCTGAGTAAAGCATGTGGACAATATAAATAAATAAAAAGATAGATAATGGATGGATGTAATGTGTAAAGAGCTTAGGTACAGTGCAGATGAGTTCAATTAGTTAAAATATGATAATGAAGCTTGAGCAGTGTGTGGTTCCTTATCCTACTGGGTCGCGGGGGGTCCGGAGCCTATCCCAGAAGCAATGGGCACAAGGCAGGGAACAACCCAGGATGGGGGGCCAGCCCATTGCAGGGCACACTCACACACCACTCACTCACACATGCATTCCTATGGGCAATTTAGTAACTCCAATTAGCCTCAGCATATTTTTGGGCTGTGGGGGGAAACCGGAGTACCCGGAGGAAACCCCACAACGACATGGGGAGAACATGCAAACTCCACACACATGTGACCCAGGCAGAGACTCAAACCTGGGTCCCAGAGGTATGAAGCAACAGTGCTAACCACTGCAGGTGTGGAGCATTATACACTCAAACTACTACACTGACCTCTCAAAGCAGTTTCTCCCCCAACCACAGCACCACAAGTGGTTCCTTTAGTCAACTACCAGTATACTCACTGGAAAGCAGCCCGTAACAATAAATAACAATCTAATAATAAAATGTTTATCTGAGAGGAGGGGGTTAAATGAATAACAGATGACAGCTTAGCAACACAGCTTACAGAAGTTTGATAATTTATTCTGCTTATTGTATATATATCACAATCTCTTTATAATATAATAAATATGATAATTGTGTGGTGAAGTTCTGTGCCATTGTCTGTGCAATTATCTGTACCATTAACAACACATAATGCCACATGCTAAACTACCTGTGTTTTGTTTGATCCTGAAGAACAACACAAAGTTCTCTGCCAGCAAGAGATATTTAGCAAGATCTTGCAACCAACATAAACCATCTGAAGAAATGCAGGTTTAACATTAACTGATCTTCAGTCATGAATGGAGCCATCAGAGGTTTTAATCGCAAAACATATGATCCATGTCACACAATTTCTCTTGTCACACAAGTTCACGAAGAGGCTGTGGACCAAGAAGATAATTTTTAAGACTTTTAACTGAAGCTTTGCCGAGCTCTTCAATGTTTGAGGGAAAAGAAGGCAAAATGAACTTGGCTCTCGATAGTACTGCTATGAATTGATGGTTATCTCGTCACTGAGAGGCTGGGCTCTATAATAATTTATTACATCTATACCATTGAATTACAGTACATGGTGGGACAGGTATTTGTAATAGTTTCATTGTTTTCACGCACTGTCAAATTTAAATTTTTTCTAACCTTGAGACAGATGTGGAAGTAAAACTGGACATTGGTAGCCCGGGAGGGAGGCACAGGGGCGCCGCTAGCAATTTTGGGCCCTATGACAAAATATGAGGTTGGGCCCCCCTACCACACCCATTCAGATCTCTGGGGGCCCCTAAAGGGCGTGGGCCCTTAGAATTGTCCCAACTTTCCCCCCCTTAGCGGCGCCCCTGGGGAGGCATATTGGGTCTGTTATGTCTTAGGCAAGAAGAGATTGTTTTGAGTACTGTGTGACCTCGCTTTGCGATAGCTGCCTGCAGTAAGTTCCGCAGACCCCGAGGAAAGCTCGGACCTTGGAGAGGCAGACAGCGGCACAAAAGGGGGGGGAGAAACCACCTGCAGGGAGAGATTCGAAGCTGCCCCAACTGGTGCACAGTGAGTTATAGCTTTATAAAATAGTTGCGGCAGGCAATATATAGCATGCTATGCGGTAGTGCAAATGTATAAGTAATTATGTTAATCATATTAATCAAATGTTAACCGTGTATTTGCAGTGATTTAATGACAATACGTCAATGTGTTAATCATTAATCAATGGAACACCCAAACATTAATAGTGATTCAATGTCATGTAATCAATATCTATATTCATATCTCAAGTAGAGTCTAGCAGTTGAGACATATTCTGGTAAACACGTCTAGGTCTGATTTAGAGTCAAGGCAAGAGAAAATGTTATTTACTGATTTTCAAAGTGTTCTCTCATCGGTAACACTTTACCCGAGGAAGCACAAATAATGTAGTATTATGCTGTTACTTATGAATTAATAAACCACAAACTAAGTCTTAGTCAGCAGCTTGATTTTGTCCGTAAATATGGTCGCTGCACACGCTGCATCTAACTGGTAAAATTCTGGCAAAATGGGTGGATTTTACCTTGTTGCCAAGGTGAACCAATAGAGCAGGAGAATTGTGTTTGTTATATGTTTCAGCTCAGTTTGTTGGTGTTTTGTGACCAATCAGGATTTAGACACCCTTATTGGGAATTGGGAGTTATGGTTTATTAGCTGGTTGCTCTGTAAGCTCGGGTGACTTGGTACCGAGTGCCAGAGTGTGATGAGAGCGCTTTGCTGAGTTGCTGGAATAAAAGAGATTTCCTTTACTCACCAAACTGAGAGCTCCGACTTTTATTCTAAGTGTTATATTTAAAATTTTTCTACCACACTCTCTAACTCCTGTTTGGACTCCAGAGCATCTGCCACTCATGACCCGTCACTGCTTTGGCCACCAGCTTCTCTCTGTATTCCAGCCCATACTTATCCAGACATAGAATAGAATAGAATAGCTACTTCATTGTCATTCAGAACATACACCGGTTAGTGCACATCAGAGCATAATTACATTGCATTGACTCATCATCGGCCCAGCAGAGTGAATTAAAAAAGAATATAAAGTGGAATTAACATAGAATATGCATAAAAATATATTAACAGCACTATAGCAGCAAACACCAGTGTACATCGCCGTTTCAGACATATTGCACTAAACTATTAAAAAGAAGCAGCTCTTGAAAGTGACGTGTGGATGGATGGAGAGAGACGGAGTGTGTGTGTGGGGGGGGCTGCCATGAGGTATTGAGAGTTCAGGAGTCTAATAGCTTGAGGAATTAAACTATTACAGAATCTGACTGTCCTGGTCCTGATGCTGCAAAGCCTCTTCCCAGAGGGCAGCAGGGCGAACAGTCCCTGGTGGGGGTGGGCGGAGTCTCTGATGATGTCACAGGCTCTGCTGAGACAGTGTTTGTGCACAATGTCCTGGATGGATGGAAGAGAAGTCCCGATGATCCTCTCTGCAGGCCTCACCACTCTCTGCAGCCATTTCCTGTCTGAGGCTTTCGAGCTGCCAAACCAGATGGAGATACAGCTGGTCAGCACGCTCTCTATGGTGCCTCGGTAGAAGGTGCTGAGGATGGGAGAGGAAAGCTCTCTTCATCCGGCGCAGGAAGTGCAAACGCTGCTGAGCCCGTTTAACCGGTGATGTTGTGTTTGGTGACCAGTCCAGATTGTCAGTTATCTGCTCCCCCAGGAATCTGACGCTGCTGACCACCTCCACAGCACTGTTGTCAGTGACGAGTGATGAATGACTGGGCTGTTTCCTCCTGAAGTCCATGATCATCTCCTTGGTCTTCTCCACATTCGGGATCAGGCTGTTGTCACTGCACCATCCCACCAGTCTCTTCACCTCCTCTCTGTAGGGCAGGTCGTCGCTGTTCCTAATGAGACCCACTAATCCACTTTGGATTTAGCCTGAACACCACCTCTCACCCCCCCCATCACAGACGCCCCACCATAACACCGCCTTAATATATTACCTGCACTGAAGCCCGTTTGGAGTGAGGTGTTTCAGTGCTGCTCTGGTCTCCTCCCACAGTCCAAAGGTGTGCAGGGTTGGCTGATTGGCGTCTCTAAATTGGCCTGTACTTGTGTGAGTGTGGCTGTGTGAGTGTGTGCAACCTGCGGTGTGTTGGCACCCCCCAGGGTTGGCTCCCGCCCAGGGTTGGTTCCTGCCCAGGGTTGGTTCCCGCCCAGGGTTGGTTCCTGCCCAGGGTTGGTTCCCCCCAGGGTTGGTTCCCGCCTGCGCCCGTTGTTCCTGGGATAGGCAAATCTATATTATTCTATTATAAACTTATAATTAGTTACATCAAAGGCGTTTGGGTAGCTTGCAAACCTTACAGACTATTTACAAGGTAATAAAACTCTTACATACATGTAAATGCGTGTGCAGATTTGTCTTGAATTGAAAATGTCACAGCAGCCAGGAGACCAAAGCTGGCAGCCCTGTGAACCTCTGAAATATATGTAAATAAGCGGGAAACCTTTTCCTGCCACTGAATTAGCTTTCATTAGTGTGTCATTCAGACCACACACTGGTTTGTGTTAAATTTGCCATACAAAAAATAAAGATCAGGCTAAATAAAGATCCGACTCAGAAATGCCTGAGTGATTCGGTGTCCAAGGCCTGTGAGATACTTGCACCATATCCAAGGGGCCCCATCGCGGGGACCCAGATAAACAGCTTTTGTAAATGGATTCTTGCATTTCGTCTAACTCAGGACAGAAAATCACCTCCAGACATCCAGACAGGACATCAAGGGCCGTGCTGCATTTAATCGTAAGCTTGTTAAGGTATAGAGGCCTTCATAAATGTCGAGTTTTGCAGTAACAATGAGGTCAATCCTCTTTGAAATGTGCCAGCTGGGAAAGTATGTTGGATTATTGAACAACACACAGGGACGGATTACGGACCGGGCCAGCGGGGCCGCTGCCCAGGGGCCCTTGGGGTGCAGGGGGCCCGTGGGGCCCCTAGCCCAAAACAATTTGCAACGCTTATCAACAATGAATTTTCGTTTGTCTATTTTAGAGGGCATACATTCTTTGATTCTCTGCCGACAAGGGCCCCTGACCCTATAGGGAGGGCGTTTGGCTGCCAAGGGCCCTTGAATTGTGGTGGTTGTGGTGGTGGTGCTGGGGGGGGGGGGCTCGCGAACGTTTTGCCCAGGGGCCCACACAACCCATAATCCGTCCCTGACAACACATACAGTAATAACTGCTTAAACAAGCTGACTGTTCCAATTTACATACTTGGCGCTACTTATAAAATAAAAGCTGGAGATTCTCTCCTTTAGAATCTATCCGCTGATGTCGTCATTCTTTCATTGACGTGTAAAACAAGCAAACTCATCGCAATATTGTGTGCGGAAAGTGCTATAATCAGAGGAAACCTGGTAATCTACTCAAACATGTCTAGGTCTGATTTAGAGTCAAGAAAATGTTATTTACTGATTTTCAAAGTGTTCTCTCATCGGTAACACTTTATAAGCACAAATAATGTAGTATTATGCTGTTACTTATGTATTAATTAACCACAAACTAAGTCATAGTCAGCAGCTTGATTTTGTCCGTAAATATGGCCGCTGCACACGCTGCATCTAACCGCTGCTGTCGTGGATTTTTAAAGGTCGCCGGCAGGAAACCGCATCTCAAACGGGAAAGTGCTGAACTTCAGCGGCGCGATATCTGTTCCTGCAAAATATATGGATGATTTATGGCTCATAATATTCTTGTTTTTTTATGAAAGAACGCAAATGACTGCTAATGTTTCTACTTGCATAAAAAGAAGTGTCCCGTTAAAATGGAGTCATCATGGTATTTTATATCGCGCATAGATCCGCTTTCTTATAATTTAATTCTGATCCTATTTTATTTAGTAATCTGTGTTTTGTCCCCACCTAGTGGCGGCCCTGAAAAGTACACATTGTTTCCGAAAGGATCGCTTCTTCTGTGAATTGACGTGTAAAGTGGATGTAAGAAATATGGCAGCAGCTTGATAGAGAGACATTATAACTGACTACAGTCACTGTATAGAATGTTAATCTGCAATAGACAATGAATCCAATGTTGGATTGTTAATGGATGTCCGTGTATATTCTTACACATCTGTTATTAATAATAATACATGTAAGTAAATTCAGTGCCTGAGCACCTGCCCCTTCTGTCCAACAGTGGCGTAATCAGACCTTTTACAGTGGGGTCCGGGGGGGTTAATTATTTAACAAAACAAATTTCATTATTTATTGAAATATATTAATAATAATTTTATTTACTTTAATCCACTGAAGCAGAACAGTAACAGGACATAATTATATATTATAAGTCTGTTATGTCTCCAGTTAAATGATTATTATACACATTGATTGAGTGTCATTGAGTCAGTTATGTTCCGTTGCAGTAATACAGTGAATTTAACTTAATCCAGCAGACTGTGGTTTCATTATGTTACTCAGTTATGCTTTGGGTGATGCTGAAGCAGGACATTAATAGGACAGAACAGAAAGCCTTTATTGTCACTGTACAGGGAGGAAATACAGTAAATAGACATAAATATATAAAATGTACATATACAGGGGAGAGGGAAAGCCCCCCTCCCCCCCCCCGAATCAGGATTACATTTAATTACATTTTAGTCAGAGAGATAAACTATTAAACTATTTTTCATGTTTAGTCAGCTCACTGAATACAGGCATTTATCTTTGTCAAACATACATTTCAGAGTAAAAAGGATTATAAAGGTTAAAAAGCAGAGATTTTACCTTTTTGCCAGGAGAACCAGCAACATGTCACAGAAACACTGAAGAGTTTCTATCAACCCCAAACCCTGGATAAAGGGACTCGGTGAATGAGGAGGTGAATCTGTGCAGGGGGGTCAGTCCATCAGAGGAGACTCTGTAGAAGGACAGAGCACCAGCCCCCCAGTCCAGATACACTCCTACTCTGCGGGAGCCTGAGGGCCGTATAGGTATGAGAGTCTCTTTATTATTGTGCCGGACAGAGTAACTGTCAGTATTACAGCACAGACTCCATGACTTGTCATTGAATCCAAGCAGACAGTCACTCTCTCCTTTCCTCCTGATCCCTTTATAAGTCACTCCTATCAGGACGGCAACTCCATCCCACTCAGCCTCCCAGTAACAGCGGCCAGTCAGACTCTCTCTGCACAGAACTTGGGGCCAGCAGTCAAATCTCTCTGGATGATCAGGATATGGCTGCTCTGCCCCCCATGTCACCTTCCTGTTCCCCCGTGACAGAGACAGGCGTCTGTACGCTGTGTTGGGGTCCAGCGTCAGCTGGCAGGAGTCTGTAGGCAGGAGGAAGAATTATTAATCCCATCAGGCAGCCTGTACTTTATGTTTCTGTACGATATAAAAACAGCACAGCTTATCCTAACGAAGCGGGAACTGAAGTTTATGAAACAGCTCAGGAAATGTCGGAGGGAAGAGCCGCCAAAATGCGGCGCGAGCTAAACTAACTGCTTAATTACGAGAAGTAAAATTACAAAGCAGCGACATTCATCAGACATATTCATCACAAGCATATTTACCACAAAACAGCACCAGAGATCAATACTAAAGTCAGTGTCTTTCCTTCTAACCGCTAAAGCCGGCGCGTGCGGCTTGAAAATGGCCATCAATAACAGAGTATTTAAGTAATATTATTACATATTTAAAGTGATGTTTAATAAAAGTTTGGACCTGGATTCTGATACAAACGATGATTCTGGCGCCGGAGTTGCGCTCCATGAGGATCCAGTATTTGCAGCGATTGTCTGACATGGTCTTTAGTCACAGGAAAGCCGGTCTGAATGCATTTCATATGCATCGGCTTATTTCCGTGAAGCATGTCATACTATATCTACTGATCCGGGAGAAACACTGCAGTGTCAAGCGGGGCGGAATAAGTGCCGCGCAAAGCCGGCAAACTAATGATAATACCATCTACAAACCATCAATAAAAATAAACACAGTGAATCAGGAGAACTTTTTAATATTAATGAGCGAAGCCCTAAATGATTGGCTGGCTGATTAATATTTATGAGGGGGCACTACCTGATTGGCCAGTTAACATCGACATGTGCTGCCTGTTTCTATTGTCTAAGACATTAGCACAAGCAGTTGAATCAGGTGTGTTAAATGAATAGAAACCCAAAAATGAGCAGGACTCTGGGCCTACAGGGACTGGATTTAGGCTCCCCTGCTTTAAGGGATTCAGTGACCAATCAGTAATATTCTCTCATGAATATTAAGGAGTGTTCCAGAACCACCCTGTAAAAATGCAAATTCACATTTTGCACATGTCACTGCCTACAGGTGCCTCCTTAGGACAATACTAACGAATCTGACACAGGAAACATACATTCACGGCATCCGCAAAAAGAACAAATGCAAAGGATTCTTTTTTTTTGTGAAATTAAAGTTGTATAACTAATTCAGAATATATTTAACCATCCTACACTCCCAAACAAACACAAAGATAATACAAGCAGCTATAAAGCATTTGTAAAAAATATTTTTAAAAACGATTAAATGAATTGATAGTGTTTTTGGTGTTGATTTTGACATTTTGTTTCGCGTTTGGATGTTGTCTAAAATGACATGAAACTCACCTAAACACAAACATGGAAATCCATCTACACACAGTGCAAAAAGCCACACTCATCACAACAATTGTGTGAATACACCCATAACATAGTATTCATGGTATTATTAATAAAAATATGCAAACACACTTACATTTCTGTAAGCCTGGTCTGGTCCTGCACTCTCCACCGTGATCCACACTATAGGAGAAGCAGAATGACATAGTACTGCTGTATCCATTTATTAATTGGTGCCTCTTCTTCACATACATGCATAAGTATCTGTAGCGTGTCAGACACACACTCTGTACTCACTTCAGCTTCTCCAGTTTACAGCTGAGATCCTCCAGTACAGCAGAGAGCAGCTTCACTCCTGAGTCTCCTGGGTGATTGTAGCTCAGATCCAGCTCTATCAGGTGTGAGGGGTTTGACCTCAGAGCTGAAGCCAGGGAAGAACAGCCTTCTTCTGTGACTCTACAGCCTGACAGCCTGCAGAGAGACAGACAAAAATTCCACAATAAATAAGATCACCTCACCATTACAAGCATTACTTTTAAGCAAGTGACTCCTCTAATAAATATTTCAATAACCACGTAAAATTAACAACATCTTTTGAACATTTTATAAGAACCTATACTTCCCAGAACAAGAACCAGATCCAGTTGTTATAGAATCATTTAAAAGTAATCTAGACTTACCCATATTAACCAATGAAACAGCAGATGCCCTTGATGCCAGAGGTGGAGATTTCAGGTCCAGAGAGTACAAATCCAGACCAAGATTTTGTTTCAACCAACCAGATGAATATAAAGAGTCACAGTCACAGAGACTCAACTGGTTTGTTGAAACAAAATCTTGGTCTGGATTTGTACTCCCTACACCTGAACTCTCCACCTCTGCTTGATGCACCATTAACATCAGAAGAACTCCATAAGGTCCTCAACCAAATGCCTAACAACCAATCGCCAGACCAGATGGTTACCCTGCAGAAATCTATACACATTTTTGGGACATATTAACCCCACTCTTCAATAGACTGGTAAGAGAAATTAAACATGCATCACAAATCCCATCAAATATGACCGCAGCGACCATTACAGTGTTATTGAAACCTGATAAAGACCCAACACAACCCTCCAGTTACCAGCCATTACAGTGTTACTGAGACCTGATAAAGACCCAACACAACCCTCCAGTTACCGGCCATTACAGTGATATTGAGACCTGATAAAGACCCAACACAACCCTCCAGTTACCGGCCATTACAGTGTTATTGAGACCTGAGAAAAACCAAACACAGCCCTCCAGTTACCGGCCATTACAGTGTTATTGAGACCTGATAAAGACCCAACACAACCCTCCAGTTACCGGCCATTACAGTGATATTGAGACCTGATAAAGACCCAACACAACCCTCCAGTTACCGGCCATTACAGTTTTATTGAGATCTGATAAAGACCCAACACAACCCTCCAGTTACCCGCCACTCTCATTAATGAATAACTTGAAAATCATTCCAAAAGCTCTCGCCACTCAGTCAGAGACAGTCATTCCTACTATAATCCATCCTGAACAGACAGATTTCATAAAGACAAAACATGCCTCAGACAACATCCATAGATTATTTAATTTAGTCAATACTGCTCAGCATACCCATACTAAAACCATGATTACATCATTAGATGCAGAAACGGCATCTGACAGTCAGTTGGACATTCCTCTTTAATACATTGCATAGATTTGGCTTCGGAGAGTCGTTCACCCACTGGGTTAAAATACTGTACACCTCAGCCAAAGCTACAGTGTCACAGATGGGATCACATCACCTGCATTCACACTCCGACGGGGAAGACGGCCTGCATGCCCAATCTCTCCTTCACTGTTTGCCATCTTCATAGAAACACTTCTGGCAGCAATATGACAAAAAATTAGTCTCTATGCAGATGATATCTTGCTGTTTTTATGAAACCCTCAATTTATAAAATTTTTATTTTATTAATACCTTTTCAAATCTATCAAACTACACAATAAACTGGAAAAAACCCATAATATTCTCACTGTCTGAAGATGCCTGGGATTCAGCTGATCAGGATGGTCCATTTCACACTGGAAATATCCGGTACTTGAGTATCTACATCTCCTACAGGCTGTCAGACTTGGTTACCCTCAACTACACCCCCTTACTCAAAACAATAGATGAGTCTCCCACTTAAATCAATAAAAATAAAATTACTCGTCCAGAATAATTCCAGAAAAATTCTTTCAAACTCTTAACTCATTAATGTCACATTTTTGCTGGAAAAACAAAACCACAAAATCAAACATTCCACATTACAGAAAAATAAATCTCAAGGTGGATTACAAGCTCATTTTTCTTAATTATTACTTAGCAAATCAGCTGCAAGACTTAACTAAATGGTCACACTACAGCAGTAACAGCAGCTCATGGTTACAGCAGGAGCAGCTGCACTGTAAAAATCTCAGACATGCAGACTTACTCAAAATTTCATTAAAGAAACAAAACTGCTTTAATAACACAGTGCTTCCATTTCCACAGCACTGACAGCCCAGTGGAAAGCCATTAAAATCACTAACTGTACTCTCAGACCCTGTAAATACACGCCAATCTGGAATAATCTGGCCTTCCTACTTCACAATATCACTATTCACCATCACTCACGGGGACAGAAAGGGATTACACATCTCCAGCTCCTTCTCAGTAACAGTCATTTCATGACATTCGAAGACTTAATCCATGAATACGAGTTAAGAACATGCAATTTTTCTAAAATTTACTAAGTGAATCCAGCATCAAAACCAAAATGAACCTCACACATAATACACTGAATCCTCCTCAGATGAGACAACATTCTGCAACTTAAAAATAAAAAGAAACCTCTAAAATATATAATCCTCCATCTGCGACAGACACATTGATATTTCTACCAAAAATTAATTGGAATAAGGACCTTATCTTTTCCCCCAGCTCTGATTTCTGGATGGACGTCTGCAACAACATATTTACAGTGACAAATACCGGCCTTCAATTCAGTACAAAGTAATTCACATAAAACATGTGACTCAATGCAAAAAGTAGTCAGTACTGATACCTGCTCACAGTGTACAATGGGTGTCACAGATAATTACCTGCATGCTCCGTGGGCCTCTATACCTGCTCAAAGTGCACTATGGGTGTCACAGAAAATTATCTGCATGCTCTGTGTGTCTGTATACCTGTTCACAGCGCACCATGGGTGTCACAGATAATTATCTACATACTCTATGGACTTGTTTACCTGCTCACAGTTCACCATGGGTGTCACAGATAATTATCTGCATTCTCTGTTGGCCTGTATACCTGCTCACAGTGCACCATGGGTGTCACACATAATTATCTGCATTCTCTGTTGGCCTGTATACCTGCTCACAGTGCACTATGGGTGTCACAGATAATTATCTGCATCCTCTGTTGGCCTGTATACCTGTTCACAGCGCACCATGGGTGTCACAGATAATTATCTACATACTCTATGGACCTGTTTACCAGCTCACAGTTCACCATGGGTGTCACAGATAATTATCTGCATTCTCTGTTGGCCTGTATACCTGCTCACAGTGCACCATGGGTGTCACACATAATTATCTGCATGCTCTGTTGGCCTGTATACCTGCTCACAGTGCACTATGGGTGTCACAGATAATTATCTGCATGCTCTGTTGGCCTGTATACCTGTTCACAGTGCACCATGGGTGTCACAGATAATTATCTACATACTCTTTGGGCCTTTATACCTGTTCTCAGTGCACCATGGGTGTCACAGATAATTATCTACATACTCTACGGTCCTGTATACCTGCTCACAGTGCACCATGGGTGTCACAGACAATTATCTACATACTCTACGGTCCTGTATACCTGCTCACAGTGCACCATGGGGGTCACATATAATTATCTGTATACTCTATGGGCCTGTATACCTGCTCACAGTGCACCATGGGTGTCACACATAATTATCTACATGCTCTGTTGGACTGTATACCTGCTCACAGTGTACAATGAGTGTCACAGATAATTATCTACATGGTCTGTTGGCCTGTATACCTGCTCACAGTGCAACATGGGTGTCACAGGTAATTATCTGCATGCTCTGTTGGCCTGTATACCAGTTCACAGTGTACAATGGGTCTCACAGATAATTATCTGCATGCATTGTGGGCCTGTATACCTGCTCACAGTGCACCATGGGTGTCACACATAATTATCTACATGCTCTGTTGGACTGTATACCTGCTCACAGTGTACAATGAGTGTCACAGATAATTATCTACATGGTCTGTTGGCCTGTATACCTGCTCACAGTGCAACATGGGTGTCACAGGTAATTATCTGCATGCTCTGTTGGCCTGTATACCAGTTCACAGTGTACAATGGGTCTCACAGATAATTATCTGCATGCATTGTGGGCCTGTATACTTGCTCACAGTGCACCAAGGGTGTCACAGATAATTATCTGCATGCTCTGTGGGCCTGTATACCTGCTCACAGTGCACCATGGGTCTCATAGATAATTATCTGCATGCTCTGTGGGCCTTTATACCTGCTCACAGTGCACGACGGGTGTCACAGATGATTATCTGCATGCTCTATTGGCCTGTATACCTGTTCACAGTGCACCATGGGTGTCACAGATAATTATCTACATACTCTATTGGCCTGTATACCAGCTCACAGTACACTATGGGTGTCACAGATAATTATCTACACATACTCTATGGGCTTGTATACCTGCTCACAGTGCACTATGGGTGCCACTGATATTTATCTGCATGATCTTTGGGCCTGTATACCGGTTAACAGTGCACCATGGGTGTCACAGATAATAATATACATACTCTATGTGCCTGTATACCTGCTCACAGTGCACCATAGGTGTCACAGATAATTATCTTCATACTCTACGGTCCTGTATACCTGCTCACAGTTCACCATGGATGTCACAGATAATTATCAACATACTCTATGGGCCTGTATACCTGCTCACAGTGCACCATGGGTGTCACAGATAATTATCTGCATGCTCTGTTGGCCTGTATACCTGTTCACAGTGCACCATGGGTGTCACAGGTAGTTATCTGCATGCTCTGTTGGCCTGTATACCTGCTCACAGTGTATAATAGGTCTCACAGATATTTATCTGCATGCTCTTTGGGCCTGTACACCTGCTCACAGTACACTATGGGTGTCACAGAGAATTATCTACATAGTCTTTGGGCCTGTATACCTGCTCACAGTGCACTATGGGTTTCACAGATAATTATCTACATACTCTATGGGCCTGTATACCTGCTCACAGTGCACTATGGGTGTCACGGATATTTATCTGCATGATCTTTGGGCCTGTATAACTGCTCACAGTGCACCATGGGTCTCATAGATAATTATCTGTATTCTCTATGGGCCTGTATACCTGCTCACAGTGCACCAGGGGAGTCACAAATAATTATCTGTATTCTCTATGGGCCTGTATACCAGTTCACAGTGTACAATGAGTCTCACAGATAATTATCTGCATGCATTGTGGGCCTGTATACTTGCTCACAGTGCACCATGGGTCTCATAGATAATTATCTGCATGCTCTCTGGGCCTTTATACCTGCTCACAGTGCACCATGGGTGTCACAGATAATTATCTGCATGCTTTGTGGGCCTGTGTACCTGCTTACAGTGTATAATAGGTGTCACAGATATTTATCTGCATGCTCTTTGGGCCTGTACACCTGCTCACAGTACACTATGGGTGTCACAGAGAATTATCTACATAGTCTTTGGGCCTGTATACCTGCTCACAGTGCACTATGGGTTTCACAGATAATTATCTACATACTCTATGGGCCTGTATACCTGCTCACAGTGCACTATGGGTGTCACGGATATTTATCTGCATGATCTTTGGGCCTGTATAACTGCTCACAGTGCACCATGGGTCTCATAGATAATTATCTGTATTCTCTATGGGCCTGTATACCTGCTCACAGTGCACCATGGGAGTCACATATAATTATCTGTATTCTCTATGGGCCTATATACCAGTTCACAGTGTACAATGAGTCTCACAGATAATTATCTGCATGCATTGTGGGCCTGTATACTTGCTCACAGTGCACCATGGGTCTCATAGATAATTATCTGCATGCTCTCTGGGCCTTTATACCTGCTCACAGTGCACCATGGGTGTCACAGATAATTATCTGCATGCTCTATGGGCCTGTATACCTGCTCACAGTGCACCATGGGTGTCACAGATAATAATATACATACTCTATGGGCCTATATACCTGCTCACAGTGCACCATGGATGTCACAGATAATTATCTACATACTCTACGGTCCTGTATACCTGCTCACAGTGCACCATGGGGGTCACACATAATTATCTGCATGCTCTGTTGGCCTGTATACCTGCTCACAGTGTACAATGGGTGTCACGGATAGTTATCTACATGCTCTGTTGTCCTGTATACCTGCTCACAGTGCACTATGGGTGCCACAGATATTTATCTGCATGCTCTATGGGCCTGTATACCTTCTCACAGTGCACCATGGGTCTCATAGATAATTGTCTGCATGTTCTGTGGGCCTTTATACCTGCTCACAGTGCACCATGGGTGTCACAGATAATTATCTGCATGCTCTGTTGGCCTGTATACCTGTTCACAGTGCACCATGGGTGTCACAGATAATAATATACATACTCTATGGGCCTATATACCTGCTCACAGTGCACCATGGATGTCACAGATAATTATCTACATACTCTACGGTCCTGTATACCTGCTCACAGTGCACCATGGGGGTCACATATAATTATCTGTATTCTCTATGGGCCTGTATACCTGCTCACAGTGTACTATGGGTGTCACAGATAATTATTTACATACTCTATGGGCCTGTATACCTGCTCACAGTGTACAATGGGTCTCACAGATAATTATCTGCATGCTCTGTGGGCCTTTATACCTGCTCACAGTGCACCATGGGTGTCACAGATAATTATCTGCATGCTCTGTGGGCCTATATATCTGCTCACAGTGCACTATGCGTGTCACAGATAATTATCTGCATGCTCTGTTGGCCTGTATACCTGTTCACAGTGCACCATGGGTGTCACAGGTAATTATCTGCATGCTCTGTTCGCCTGTATACCTGTTCACAGTGCACCATGGGTGTCACAGATAATTATCTACATACTCTATGGGCCTGTATACCTTCTCACAGTGCACCATGGGTCTCATAGATAATTATCTGCATGTTCTGTGGGCCTTTATACCTGCTCACAGTGCACCATGGGTGTCACAGATAATTATCTGCATGCTCTGTTGGCCTGTATACCTGTTCACAGTGCACCATGGGTGTCACAGATAATAATATACATACTCTATGGGCCTATATACCTGCTCACAGTGCACCATGGATGTCACAGATAATTATCTACATACTCTACGGTCCTGTACACCTGCTCACAGTGCACCATGGGGGTCACATATAATTATCTGTATTCTCTATGGGCCTGTATACCTGCTCACAGTGTACTATGGGTTTCACAGATAATTATTTACATACTGTATGGGCCTGTATACCTGCTCACAGTGTACAATGGGTCTCACAGATAATTATCTGCATGCTCTGTGGGCCTTTATACCTGCTCACAGTGCACCATGGGTGTCACAGATAATTATCTGCATGCTCTGTGGGCCTATATATCTGCTCACAGTGCACTATGCGTGTCACAGATAATTATCTGCATGCTCTGTTGGCCTGTATACCTGTTCACAGTGCACCATGGGTGTCACAGTTAATTATCTGCATGCTCTGTTCGCCTGTATACCTGTTCACAGTGCACCATGGGTGTCACAGATAATTATCTACATACTCTATGGGCCTGTATACCTGCTCACAGTGCACCATGGGTGTCACACATAATTATCTTCATGCTCTGTTGGCCTGTATACCTGCTCACAGTATACAATGGGTGTCACGGATAGTTATCTACATGCTCTGTTGGCCTGTATACCTGCTCACAGTGTACAATGGGTGCCACAGATATTTATCTGCATGCTCTATGGGCCTGTATACCTTCTCACAGTGCACCATGGGTCTCATAGATAATTATCTGCATGCTCTGTGGGCCTTTATACCTGCTCACAGTGCACCATGGGTGTCACAGATAATTATCTGCATGCTCTGTGGGCCTATATATCTGCTCACAGCGCACCATGGGTGTCACAGATAATTATCTACATGGTCTGTTGGCCTGTATAGGTGCTCACAGTTTACAATGGGTGTCACAGATAGTTATCTGCATGCTCTGTTGGCCTGTTTACCTGCTCACAGTGTACAATGGGTGCCACGGATAATTTTCTGCATACTCTCTGGGCTTGTATTCCTGCTCACAGTGCACCATGCGTGTCACAGATAATTATCTACATACTCTATTGGCCTGTATACCTGTTTAAAGTGCACTATGGGTGCCACGGATAATTATCTGCATGCTCTGTTGGCCTGTATACCTGCTCACAGTGCACCATGGGTCTCACAGATAATTATCTGCATTCTCTGTGGGCCTGTATACCTGTTCACAGTGCACCATGGGCGTCACAGATAATTATCTGCATGCTCTGTGGGCCTGTGTACCTGCTTACAGTGTATAATAGGTGTCAGAGATAATTATCTACATACTCTATGGACCTGTATTCCTGCTCACAGTGCACCATGCGTGTAACGGATAATTATCTACATGCTCTGTTGGCCTGTATACCTGCTCACAGTGCACCATGGGTCTCATAGATAATTATCTGCATGCTCTGTGGGCCTTTATACCTGCTCACAGTGCACCATGGGTGTCACAGATAATTATCTGCATGCTCTGTGGGCCTGTATACCTGCTCACAGTGCACCATGGGTCTCATAGATAATTATCTGCATGCTCTGTGGGCCTTTATACCTGCTCACAGTGCACCATGGGTGTCACAGATAATTATCTGCATGCTCTGTGGGCCTATATATCTGCTCACAGCGCACCATGGGCGTCACAGATAATTATCTACATGGTCTGTTGGCCTGTATAGGTGCTCACAGTTTACAATGGGTGTCACAGATAGTTATCTACATGCTCTGTTGGCCTGTATACCTTCTCACAGTGCACTATGGGTGCCAGAGATAATTATCTACATACTCTCTGGGCTTGTATTCCTGCTCACAGTGCACCATCCGTGTCACAGATAATTATCTACATGCTCTGTTGGCCTGTATACCTGCTCACAGTGCACCATGGGTCTCACAGATAATTATCGACATACTCTATGGACCTGTTTACCTGCTCACAGTGCACCATGGGTCTCACAGATAATTATCTGCATTCTCTGTGGGCCTGTATACCAGTTCACAGTGTACAATGAGTCTCACAGATAATTATCTGCATGCATTGTGGGCCTGTATACTTGCTCACAGTGCACCATGGGTCTCATAGATAATTATCTGCATGCTCTCTGGGCCTTTATACCTGCTCACAGTGCACCATGGGTGTCACAGATAATTATCTGCATGCTCTATGGGCCTGTATACCTGCTCACAGTGCACCATTGGTGTCACACATAATTATCTGCATGCTCTGTTGGCCTGTATACCTGCTCACAGTGTACAATGGGTGTCACGGATAGTTATCTACATGCTCTGTTGTCCTGTATACCTGCTCACAGTGCACTATGGGTGCCACAGATATTTATCTGCATGCTCTATGGGCCTGTATACCTTCTCACAGTGCACCATGGGTCTCATAGATAATTATCTGCATGTTCTGTGGGCCTTTATACCTGCTCACAGTGCACCATGGGTGTCACAGATAATTATCTGCATGCTCTGTTGGCCTGTATACCTGTTCACAGTGCACCATGGGTGTCACAGATAATAATATACATACTCTATGGGCCTATATACCTGCTCACAGTGCACCATGGATGTCACAGATAATTATCTACATACTCTACGGTCCTGTATACCTGCTCACAGTGCACCATGGGGGTCACATATAATTATTTGTATTCTCTATGGGCCTGTATAGGTGCTCACAGTTTACAATGGGTGTCACAGATAATTATCTACATACTCTATGGGCCTGTATACCTGCTCACAGTGTACAATGGGTCTCACAGATAATTATCTGCATGCTCTGTGGGCCTTTATACCTGCTCACAGTGCACCATGGGTGTCACAGATAATTATCTGCATGCTCTGTGGGCCTATATATCTGCTCACAGTGCACTATGCGTGTCACAGATAATTATCTGCATGCTCTGTTGGCCTGTATACCTGTTCACAGTGCACCATGGGTGTCACAGGTAATTATCTGCATGCTCTGTTCGCCTGTATACCTGTTCACAGTGCACCATGGGTGTCACAGATAATTATCTACATACTCTATGGGCCTGTATACCTGCTCACAGTGCACCATGGGTGTCACACATAATTATCTTCATGCTCTGTTGGCCTGTATACCTGCTCACAGTATACAATGGGTGTCACGGATAGTTATCTACATGCTCTGTTGGCCTGTATACCTGCTCACAGTGTACAATGGGTGCCACAGATATTTATCTGCATGCTCTATGGGCCTGTATACCTTCTCACAGTGCACCATGGGTCTCATAGATAATTATCTGCATGCTCTGTTGGCCTGTTTACCTGCTCACAGTGTACAATGGGTGCCACGGATAATTTTCTGCATACTCTCTGGGCTTGTATTCCTGCTCACAGTGCACCATGCGTGTCACAGATAATTATCTACATACTCTATTGGCCTGTGTACCTGTTTAAAGTGCACTATGGGTGCCACGGATAATTATCTGCATGCTCTGTTGGCCTGTATACCTGCTCACAGTGCACCATGGGTCTCACAGATAATTATCTGCATTCTCTGTGGGCCTGTATACCTGTTCACAGTGCACCATGGGCGTCACAGATAATTATCTGCATGCTCTGTGGGCCTGTGTACCTGCTTACAGTGTATAATAGGTGTCAGAGATAATTATCTACATACTCTATGGACCTGTATTCCTGCTCACAGTGCACCATGCGTGTAACGGATAATTATCTACATGCTCTGTTGGCCTGTATACCTGCTCACAGTGCACCATGGGTCTCATAGATAATTATCTGCATGCTCTGTGGGCCTTTATACCTGCTCACAGTGCACCATGGGTGTCACAGATAATTATCTGCATGCTCTGTGGGCCTGTATACCTGCTCACAGTGCACCATGGGTCTCATAGATAATTATCTGCATGCTCTGTGGGCCTTTATACCTGCTCACAGTGCACCATGGGTGTCACAGATAATTATCTGCATGCTCTGTGGGCCTATATATCTGCTCACAGCGCACCATGGGCGTCACAGATAATTATCTACATGGTCTGTTGGCCTGTATAGGTGCTCACAGTTTACAATGGGTGTCACAGATAGTTATCTACATGCTCTGTTGGCCTGTATACCTTCTCACAGTGCACTATGGGTGCCAGAGATAATTATCTACATACTCTCTGGGCTT
This sequence comes from Brienomyrus brachyistius, assembly GCF_023856365.1. Classification (NCBI taxonomy): domain Eukaryota; kingdom Metazoa; phylum Chordata; class Actinopteri; order Osteoglossiformes; family Mormyridae; genus Brienomyrus; species Brienomyrus brachyistius. The sequence goes on from NW_026042309.1 coordinate 759,254, forward strand.
GTATTCCTGCTCACAGTGCACCATCCGTGTCACAGATAATTATCTACATGCTCTGTTGGCCTGTATACCTGCTCACAGTGCACCATGGGTCTCACAGATAATTATCGACATACTCTATGGACCTGTTTACCTGCTCACAGTGCACCATGGGTCTCACAGATAATTATCTGCATTCTCTGTGGGCCTGTATACCTGTTCACAGTGCACCATGGGCGTCACAGATAATTATCTGCATGCTTTGTGGGCCTGTGTACCTGCTTACAGTGTATAATAGGTGTCACAGATAATTATCTACATACTCTATGGGCCTGTATTCCTGCTCACAGTGCACCATGCGTGTAACGGATAATTATCTACATGCTCTGTTGGCCTGTATACCTGCTCACAGTGCACCATGGGTCTCACAGATATTTATCTGCATGCTCTGTGGGCCTGTATACCTGCTCACAGTGCACCGTGGGTGTGACAGATTATCATGCACTTATGCACCCGCATAGTATCAGAGATGCTGGCTTCTGAACTGAACGCTGATAACACGCTGGAAGGTCTCCCTCCTCTTTAGCCCGCAGAACACGGCACCCTTCATTACCAACAAGAATGTCACATTTGGACTAGTCTGACCATAGAACACTTTCCCACTTTGAAACAGTCCATTTCAAATGAGTCTTGGCCCACAGGACACGACGGCGCTTCTGGACCATGTTCAGACATGGCTTCCTTTTTGCATGATAGAGCTTTAGCTGGCATCTGCAGATGGCACGGCGGATTGTGTTTACCGACTGTGCTTTCTGGAAGTATTCCTGGGCCCATTTAGTAATGTCATTGACACAATCATGCCGATGAGTGATGCAGAGTCGTCTGAGGGCCCGAAGACCACGGGCATCCAATACAGGTCTTCGGCCTTGTCCCTTACACACAGAGATATCTCCAGTTTTTCTCAATTTTTTTGATAGATGATGACATTTGCAAATCCTTTGAATTTCACGTTGAGCAACATTGTTTTTAAAGTATCCCACAATCTTCTTATTCACTCTTATACAGATTGGAGAGCCTCTGCCCATCTTTACTTTTGAGAGACTCTGCCTCTCTGACATCCCTTTTAATGCTAATCATGTTACAAACCCGATATCAATTAACTTAATTAGTTTCTAGATGTTCTCCCAGCTGAATCTTTTAAAACTTTCTTGCTTTTTCAGCTATTTGTTTCCCCCGTACCAACTTTTTTGGGACATGTAGCAGGCATCAAATTTGAAATGAGCTCATTTACATGTGTGAAGGTGGGTGATTATAGCACGTCCGAGTGTAGATGGCTTGCGGCTACTTTTCCATTTTATTTATTTATTTATTAATTAATGGGATTACATATCAATGCTTAAGAAATGTATCATAGTTTTGTGTATATTTTAATAAATATTTCTGAAGGGGGGGGGTGGCATGGTGGTGCAGTGGTTAGCACTGTCGCCTCACACCTCTGGGACCCGGGTTCGAGTCTCCGCCTGGGTCACATGTGTGCGGAGTTTGCATGTTCTCCCCGTGTCGTCGTGGGGTTTCCTCCGGGTACTCCGGTTTCCCCCCACAGTCCAAAAACATGCTGAGGCTAATTGGAGTTGCTGAATTGCCCATAGGTGTGCATGTGTGAGTGAATGGTGTGTGAATGTGCCCTGTGATGGGCTGGCCCCCCATCCTGGGTTGTTCCCTGCCTCGTGCCCATTGATTCCGGGATAGGCTCCGGACCCCCCGCGACCCAATAGGATAAGCGGTTTGGAAAATGGATGGATGGATGGATTTCTGAAGGGACCAAAGCGAACCTGTTTGTTCCTTCGACAGCCCTATATCCCCCTCTCACATTAAAACAATGTTCTAGGTGGGGTCTTACCAAGGAATTGTATAATCTTAGCATCACCTCATTTAACTTAATCTCCACACACCTAGAGATGTAACCCAACATCCTATTGGCCTTTTTAATTGCTTCCCCACACTAGTAAGAGTGGGACATGGAAGCATCAACATTCACACAGAGGTCTTTCTCATAATCAGCTACCTTTATTTCAGTGGAACCCATAAAATATCTGTACTTTATGTTTCTGCTCCCTGCATGGATTACCTTACATCAGTTCAGTATCTGCTACACCATACACCTTGGTGTCGTCTGCAAATTATCCAGTTTACTGTATGTATTGGTGTCAATATCATTAATGTAAATTAGGAACAATAGTGGTCCTAAAATTGAACCCTGCGGTACCCCACTATGAACACAGGTCCACTGTGACATTGTGCATCTAATAACTTCATCCAGCTCCTCTGGGGCAATTTTGACACATTCCCAGCCCAGCCGAGAGACATAGTCTCTTCAGCGTGTCCTGGGTCTTCCCTGGGGCCTCCCCCCAGTGGGACATGCCCGGAACACCTCAACAGGGAGGCGTCCAGGGGGCATCCTAATTAGATGCCCAAGCCACCTCATCTGGCTCCTCTCAAAGCAGAGGAGCAGCGGCTCTACTCTGAGTCCTTCCCGAATGAACGAGCTCCTCACCCTATCTCTAAGGGAGAGCCCAGCCACCCTGCAGAGGAGCAGCGGCTCTACTCTGAGTCCCTCCCGAATGAACGAGCTCCTCACCCTGTCTCTAAGGGAGAGCCCAGCCACCCTGCAGAGGAGCAGCAGCTCTACTCTGAGTCTCTCCCGAATGAACGAGCTCCTCACCCTATCTCTAAGGGAGAGCCCAGCCACCTTGCGGAGGAGCAGCAGCTCTACTCTGAGTCTCTCTCCTCACCCTATCTCTAAGGGAGAGCCCAGCTACCCTGCGGAGGAAACTCATTTTGGCCACTTGTATTTGCGACCTCATTCTTTTGGTCACTACCCATAGCTCATGACCATAGGTGAGGGTAGGAACATAGATTGACTGGTAAATCAAGAGCTTTGCCTTTTGGCTCAGCTCCTTCTACACCATGACTTGTGAATAAGACCCCGAGATACTTAAACTGCTCCACTTGGGGAAGTACCTCCTCCCCAACCCGGAGAGAGCATTCTACCCTTTTCCGGCTGAGGACCATGATCTCAGATTTGGAGGAGCTGATTTTCATCTCAGCCGCTTCACACTCAGCTGTGAACTGCTAAAGTGAGAGCTGAAGGTCACGGTCTGTTGAGGCCAACAGAACCACATCATCTGCAAAAAGCAGAAACCTAATCCTGAGGTCACCAAATCGGACACCGTCAATGCCCTGGCCGCGCCTAGAAATTCTGTCCATAAATGTTATGAATAGAATCGCTGACAAAGGCCAGCCCTGTGCGAGTCCAACCCTCACCGGGAACGAGTCCGACTTACTGCCGACAATGCCAACCAAGCTCTGACACTGGTTGTACAGTACAGGGACCAAACAGCCCTTATAAGGTAGCCTCATACTCCTGGAGCACTCCCCACAGGACTCCCCGAGGGACACGGTCCAATGCTTTCTCCAAGTCCACAAAACATATGTAGACTGGTTGAGCAAACTCCCATGCACCCTCCAGGACCCTGCTGAGAGTATAGAGCTGGTCCACTGTTCCACGGCCAGGGCGAAAACCACACTGCTCCTCCTGAATCCGAGGTTCGACTATCCGATGGACTCTCTTCTCCAGGACCCCCGAATAGACCTTACCAGGGAGGCTGAGGAATGTGATCCCCCTATAGTTGGAACCCTCCGATCCCCCTTCATGAAGAGGGGGACCACCACCCTGGTCTGCCAGTCCAGAGGAACCGCCCCCGATGTCCACGTGGTGATCCCTGCTGAACCCTTTTTACAAATCTTTACCACATCTCCAAAAAGCTGCTACAGTTCCTAAAATCCCTGCAGCTTTGAGCTTAAGCAAGAGCCGTTTGAGGGGGACAACATCAAAAGCCTTCCGCAAATCTAAGTACTTTTTTGTGACCAATTTCTCTTGTAGCTTCCTCAAAGAACTCAAGTAGATTAGTTGAAAAGGATCTACTTCTCCTAAATCCAAGTTGGCTACCCCTCAGAATGTTATTTGTATCCAGGTAATATACCATTTTCACTTGGATTATAGCTTCCATTACTTTTCTAGTTATGCAAGTTAAAGTAATTGGCCTAGTTTACTGGATTACATCTATCCGCTTTTCTGAATATGGGTGTTATATTAGCATGCTTCCAATCAGAAAGTACCACACCAGCAGATAAGGATTTCTGAAACAGTAAAGTTAAAGGTTGGCTAATAGTATCATCAGTGTCATGCCCTGCTCGTCGGCTCCTCCTGTGTGCCACGCCCCCTGCTTACCCACGTGTTTTCTCCCGATTGTACCCAGCTGTATCCAGTTCATTTGCTCAGTCCTGTGTATTTCAGTCCGTGTCTTACCTGAGTCCTTCGTCCGTCATTGATGTCTGTTGCCGTCCTGTATTCCCTGCCCCGGATTGCTCCTAATAAACCCCCGTTTTCCCGTATCCCGCTTGCCTGCCTGCTCCTTCCACGCCTGCCCGCACGATTGCCGCTCTGCCCGCGATCACCCGTGACAATCAGCACCTTGCGATTTATTTATTTTGAGCTTAGCCAGACTTTGTACCACATCAGCCTCAGTTATACTGTAAGGACATAAAACTTATAGGTCCTGCAGGCCCCAACTCTGATCAGCCTGCATCAGTCTATTTCAGAACTCCAAGAAAAGGATCCACTGGCCCAGGCAAGATTGGACTCCACGCATCAAACCATCCCTTTTAAGGAAGGCAAAGGCCTGCCGGCTCCTGAGAGACTGGATAGAAATAACTGGAGCAATACAGGAAAAGCAAGACCTTTCACCCCCAGAGTGACCGGAGTTCCACAGTCAATCCACAGCAACAACAGCTGTCAGTCTCCATACACTGACACCTTTTCCACTATAAACAGGATAACTCACCACACATAGATGTTAGGGACAAATACACGCGTGTTTGGTCTCATTTGAACAGGCATGAGACGAGGAGTATTATACTCTCAGATTTAAGGCAGTATAGCTTTCCCTAAGAGAAATATAGAAAATTTTGCTAAACCCACCAAACTGAGAGAGCCTCTCACATGGTAGAACAAGGGAATTACGACCAGCCCCTAAAGTGATCTGATTGGTTGGGGACTTGGGAACCAAAGTCAGCAATGCCCCTAAAATTAACCATTGACCGAAATTAGTCAGTCTTCAGAGACATGCCATCACCTGGGTTGGGATACTTAAGGAAGGGCCTCAGAAGAGGTCGGGGAGTCACTCTGTAATCAGAGCTCCCACAGGGAACTGCGTGAAAGTCCATCTGTAGTCAGATACTTTCCACAGAACTTTGTGCTCTCAGCTGAGGAATGTGATTGTTTAATATTGTATTTGTCCAAATGTATTTACAAGTATGTGGCCACATGTCAATAATTGTATATTGTAATATGTTTAATAAATGTTGTCTTGATTATTTCATGACAGTCTGATTTGCTAACTTCTTTATAAACTTTCCAGATTGGACTTCTATCCTAATTAGGACTAAAGTGATAAATACTATCTTGCAGCCTCTGGGTTAAATCCCCTTTATCCGGGTCCCAAACTCGACTGCCCAAGTTAAGTTAGGTGGATACCAAAACCGCACCTCTGGAGTTCGCACACGCTCAGTTACGGGCCGACTTAACCGCTGAGGTCAACACACGCTGATGAAAGGTACCGGTCTACCCTCTGAGGGGCGTACACACTATGTTCCTAGGCATCGGGCATAGTCCCTGAGATGCTCACATGGTAAGACAATAGGCGGCATCGGCGGAGTCCCTGAGACGAGCCCAAAGTAAAACCTCGTACAAACTACCGCAACAAAAGGTGCGCCATCACAGCCGCTGAGGTTGACACATGTTATGATATGGGCTGGCCCCGGCTGAGCCTCTGAGGTGAACGTACGTGTGGTTCGGGTAAACATCGGCTTAATCTCCGAGGCACCCACATGCTCAGTAATTGGCAGACACTGAGCCTTTGGGAAATTATATAGGTCGAGGGACCTGAATAATCAGAGGCTGACATTGTCTTAAATGGTGGCGGTTTCCGTACCTCTAAGACAAACCCTGTGGAACGAGCCCACGGATCGCCCTGTCGGCCGAGGCGAATCTGGCGGACTCCTTCGTCAAGGGTAAACTAGAGTTGGTAATCTAAAGGAGAGTCCCGAAGTAATCCGAACAACATAAACGTCATGACTACAATATACTGAAATAAGGTCATTAATAAAATGGAGTCAGATATGTGTCTAAAAGAATACCTTGTATATTAAAAAGGGTAAGTAATTCCCAGGAGCGCTTGGAAGGACCAACACACATTCACAGCCTTCGGCTGCGCCATTGGATTCCGCCATTGGGCCAGTGGGCGGCTCCCTACAATACATACATGCCCTCTGCAATTATTGGCACCCCTTTGTACAAGGGGTAAGAAAAAATCCACCTTCTGGTGAAGTTGCTTCATCTCACATGGAAAAAAATGAGAAAAATCCTACCTTTAATTGAGATAAATTTATTCAAAGAAAAAAAATCCTTCATCAAGAAATAATTATTTTCAACAAAAACACGTGCCACGATTATTGGCAGCCCTGCTTTTAATACTCTGTACAACCTCCCTTTGCCAGTATAACAGCACTGAGTCTCCTATAACATTTTATAAGGTTGGAGAATACAGAGCAGGGCATCTGAGACCCAGTACCCCCAGTTTACAGTGTGGAATACCCAGTCAGACTGACCTCAGTATCTCCAGTTTACAGTGTGGAATACCCAGTCAGACTGACCTCAGTATTTCCAGTTTACAGTGTAAGTCCCCCAGTCCAGCAGAGAGCAGCTTCACTCCTGAGTCCAGCAGGTCATTGTCACTCAGGTCCAGCTCTCTCAGGGGTGAGGAGTTTGATCTGAGAGCTGAAGCCAGTGCCTCACAGCATTTCTCTGTGAGTTCGCACCGACCCACCCTTAAAAAAATTAAACACTTTTAAATCCACTTTTTACACTGCAGCACTGTATTCAAATGAAGAGAATAGGGACCATGACATAAATGATTTTTAGAAAACAATTGAATTACTAAAAATCATTCTAACAATCATCCCGATTCTGTTTGGTGTCCATTAATTTTTTGCCCATAGCACATTAAAGTCAACATGTTTATCTGTAACAGTGCTGTTAACTTTGCTAACCAACACAAATGTTTTGCATGGATTATATGGTTGAATTGATGTTTCCTGCTTCACAGCTTAATTATTTCTAACATGGATTGAGGGCTGATAAGATTGTGGGATATAAGGAAGTAGGAGAAGAAAACAGAAGCTGTTTGTGTTTGTTTATTATGTAACTGCTGAAAGGCATTATGGGATTTTTTGCTCTCCAGTTACTTTTGTGTAAACTGCATATTCTGTACTCACTGCAGCGTCTCCAGTTTACAGCTGGGATCCTCCAGTACAGCAGAGAGCAGCTTCACTCCTGAGTCTCCTGGGTGATTGTAGCTCAGGTCCAGCTCTCTCAGGTGTGAGGGGTTTGACCTCAGAGCTGAAGCCAGGGAAGAACAGCCTTCTTCTGTGACTCTACAACCTGACAGCCTGCAGAGAGAGAGACAGAAACTCCCCAATATATAATATCCATCCATCCATTTTCCAAACCGCTTATCCTACTGGGTCGCGGGGGGTCCAGAGCCGAACCCGGAATCAATGGGCATGAGGCAGGGAACAACCCAGGATGGGGGGCCAGCCCATCACAGGGCACACTCAAACACCTTTTAGTCACGCATGCACACCTACGGGCAATTTTAGCAATTCCAATTAGCCTCAGCATGTTTTTGGACTGTGGGGGGAAACCGGAGTACCCGGAGGAAACCCCACGACGACATGGGGAGAACATGCAAACTCTGCACACATGTGACCCAGTCGGAGACTCGAACCCAGGTCCCAGAGGTGTGAGGCAACAGTGCTAACCACTGCACCACCATGCCGCCCCCTATATAATATCACCTCACCATTATAATTATTAAATAAATGTGATGCTCTAATAAATAATTCAAGAATTACAGTTTAGTGTCTAAGACAAGGCAGGCCCCCTCCTCCCTTTCCCTTAGCTAATTACTCACTATCTCCTCTTTATAGTGTGCAATACCCAGTAATACTGACCTCAGTATCTCCAGCGTACAGTGTGGAATACCCAGTAATACTGGCCTCAGTATCTCCAGAGTACAGTGTGGAATACCCAGTAATACTGACCTCAGTACCCCCAGTTTACAGTGTAAATCCCCTAGTGCAGTAGAGAGCAGCTTCACTCCTGAATCCTTCAGGTTATTTTCACTCAGGTCCAGCTCTCTCAGGGGGGAAGAGTTTGATCTGAGAGCTGAAGACAGCACTTCACAGTGTTTATCTATGAGATCACAGCTGCTCAGCCTGAAACAGAAAACACTTTAAGACACAGACATATACACATCCTACACATTAGTAAAATACAAAGCATTACAATAAGCATTTGTTTTCAATATAATTAGCAGCACAGCTTACACTTCAAAATGAATTTTAGTCTGCAGAGTGTTCTGTGCATCCTGACAATCTGCTGCAGTCATATGATCACTAACTGTGAGTAAGTGCATCTTTGCTCAGAACTAGAGGTAAAAACATTAAGTACAAGCTACAGCCAAAAATCACAGAATATACAGGAATATATAGGAACACATCAACAGCAAGATGGACGTGAACCTCCTGTAACAGTCAGACCAGTGTAGGATCACACATGTACATATAACAGGGCTGAGATTCCAGGCTGCCTGAGACAAGGCCTAGTCTGGTATGAGAGGTACTCGCTGGCCTAGGCACAAAAGGGGGGTCAGTGACCCCACACACGCACACACACACACACACACACACTCACACATACACATACACGGCTCTCTCTCACACACACACACAGATACACACAGATAACAAGGGAGGCCAGCACTCCAACTTTTATAGCCCAAAGATTTAGGGACCTACGGACAGCAGAGTGAACCTCAAGGACAGGGGTCCCTCAACTCGGCACACAACCCCCTCCCCAGACATCCTGCCTTACATACCACTCATCCAACAGACCAACGCGCTAAAGAAAGTTTCTTTTAAGTTTGGCTTTTCTATATCTGTATGTTTATTTACTCATGACTACTAGTCTCAATATCAGGTTATGCTCGTATGTGTCCTAACTTTCAGAGATTCTTTTTCTTTGTTTGACAAAACCCCGCCCCCCTTCTCTTCCACATTCCTTTGTGGCCCTTATGTGATCTTTGTGGTCGTTAGCAAGCTCTTTGTTTTCTACCATGCTATATTAACAGAACTGAATTAAGGTATACATTATCCATTCTGGGGAGAAGATCAATTGGGATAATCCACACCAAGCAACATATGTTGTTCCCAGATGTGCAATTTAAATTGATATGACCACAGACTAACGGCCAAGTCTATCTAAGGGTAAGATGTGCTGGTGGAATGTGAATATGTCATGTAATGTTTGTATAAAGTGCAACATCTGTTGAGGTGCGACCTAGTCCACCTATAGCATATACTGATGTGAGTCAGTAACATACATAATATAAGTAATTGTTAATTAATTAATACAGATGGTATGAGGTGTGACCTGCCAGGCTGGTATGGCATGTTTGGTATCAAACTGATGGAAAATCACTCCTGTTTCCAAATCTGGTCAGTGGTTACCATGAAAGTGGATAAATCAAAAGTTACACCCGCTTAACGAAAACCATCAATAAAGGAGAATCAGTCTAGTCATAAATCCCAAAAGGACTGATACAGACCCCCTTCCGAAAGCCCGCCAAATGGATGGTCAGGCATTGGTTCAGGAGTCGAATTCTTGGTCATTTCTATTCATGAACTTTAGACTATAAAACCTGGCACCTCAGAACAAAGCCAGGGGAGTAGCAGAAAAACATCAGCCTGAAGAGAGGCAGAGAACATCAGCCCAGGAGGAGAGAAGCCCACAAGAAGCCCTCCTGAAGCCTGCCAGCGAAGGCCCAGCTGGACAGAGAACTGCAACCAAGACAAAGCTTCACAAGGAGAGAGAATCAAAGGGGCTCCACTGCAACAACTGCTGCAAATGCCGCGCCTTCTTGGGTGCTACCATTCCCTCAGCTCATCACCTCTGCAACCTACTGCCAAGACCCCCTCCACTCTGCAAACAAGTAAACCAGCTTCCTTTCATTCTTACAACCTAAGCAGTTCTGTTAACCTGCTTTATGACTTTAGGGTTGTGTTTCCACAAACTGTGCTTGCTTTGCAGAACAGTATTTCCCTTGTAAGGTTACCCATTTTAAATCTGGTCACTGCATTTTCATGTTAGATTCTGTTTGTTTCTATTCCGTTATTTTGTGTTTGTCATTGTGTTAAGCGTAATGTCTGTCTTATGTTAGTTGTAGTGTTAGCTAGGAATAAATGCATGTCTTTTACACCACTTCAGCCTCTGTTCATTGAGTGCTCACAATAGTCCCTGCCTCTGTGCGATCTGGCTACTAAGCTCTGAAACCTCAAACTCGCCTCAAAATATCGCGAGACTCTCTCTCATCGCCCATGAGGGGATCTTCGCTACCGATCGTTTACATTACCTGGTGACGCAGGTCGCTGGATGAGCCTACTAACCCAGGTTATTAAGCGATACTGGTTATTAATGAATCCCATTTAAGTCTCACATTAACAGACTCACGGGGATTCGCAATTGAGTTTGGAGGAGCCGACCATTCGGCATAACAATTAGTTAATAAACATCATTCAATAATAATTAATTAAAATGTAAGTAATTTCAAAACATATTGGTGACGATATTAAAATTTACCCGAGCTAAATATTCCTACAATGGTGTCCCACAGGGATCAGTGCTGGGCCCACTACTGTACACTGTATATATTGGTCACATTATCAGAAATCATGGTGTTGGGTTTCATTGTTTTGCTGATGATACACAGTTATATATATCTGTTAGGCCGTATGATGCATCACAGCTCTCGGTTAGAAGACTGTCGACTAGATATCCGGTGCTGGATGGCAAATAATTTTTTTATGTTAAACATAGAAAAAGAGAAGTACTGTTAAATGGTCGTAAGGCAGCTCGAAATAAGTTTCACAATCTCAACCTTCCTACCCAACCTGACACAGTGGTCAGAGATCTTGGTGTTCTGGTTGATTCAGATTTATGTTTCGATGCTCACATAAAAAGCATCACTAAAGCTGTGTTCTATCATGTACAGAACCTAGTCAAGCTTCGGAAGATGCTCTCCTTTCATGAAGCGGAAACACTAACACCTTTATAACTTCCAGGCTGGATACTGTAATGCCTTCCTTTCTGGGAGCCCATCTGGATCCTTACATAAACTTCAGCTGGTACAAAATGCAGCAGCCAGAGTTCTTACAAACACTAAAAAATGTTATTATATTAGCCCTGTTCTATGCTCCCTTCATTGGTTTCCAGTTAAGTCTCTGATTAACTACAAAATACTGCTATTGACTTATAAAACACTGAATGGCCTTGCACCAGAATACCTTAGTAACCTGCTGGCCTTATACAACCCTCCTCGCTTTCTTCGATCTCAAGAAGCAGGATATCTGTTAGTACCCAGGGTAGAAAGAGCTACGGCAGGCTGCAGAGCTTTCTCTTACAGAGTTCTTCAGCTGTGGAATAGTCTTCCACCGGATATGCATGATTCAGGCTGACTCTCAATACTCAAGTCTAGACTAAAAACACACCTGTTTAGTGTAGCTTATAGGGACTCTAGTTCTAGTTCTAGCTAACTGCTCACTCCCAGTCAGACCTATAGTGTGAGGTGTAGAGCTGGGTGGGGATCGGTGCCATTGGCTTTGGATAAACTGAACTGTCAGTCTGTCACTTTAGCTTCACACCCCCTTGTGGAATTGGAGTGCTGACATTCAGGGACTCCCCATGCCTGCATTCCCACCTGCCTCTCCCTCCTACTTATGCTGCCATAGCCATATCTGCCGGAGCTTACATACTGCACTCACCAAACTGTTTGCACAGCCTCTAGTCTCCCCTACTTTGGCTAGTTGCACATTTTATTTCCCCTACTCCCCCTGGGCTGTGCTGCCTGGAGACACTGAAATTTCAAGATATCCTGCCTACCCTGCTGCCTGTGACGTCTCACTACCTGTGATGTCCTTCCGAAATGCTCACCCTTCTGCCTGTGACATCTTCCCTGTTTACCCTGCTGCCGTACTACTGTTCGCCCTCCCATCTGAAGCAGCTCCAGCACTTGCCTGTCATTACCTCCCTGCCCCCCGCTTTGATTATTTGACTTCCTCTACTGCCCCTTGGAGGATGGGCTCCCCCTTTGAGTCTGGTTAGGGTTAGGGCTTCCTCTGCTGCTGCCTGGAGGTTGGGCTCCCCCCTGAGTCTGGTTAGGGTTAGGACTTCCTCTGCTGCCCCCTAGAGGATGGGCTCCCCATTTCAGTCTGGTTAGGGTTAGGGCTTCCTCTGCTGCCCCCTAGAGGATGGGCTCCCCCTTTGAGTCTGGTTAGGGTTAGGGCTTCCTCTGCTGCCCCCTGCAGGATGGGCTCCCCATTTCAGTCTGGTTAGGGTTAGGGCTTCCTCTGCTGCCCCCTAGAGGATGGGCTCCCCCTTTCAGTCTGGTTCCTCCCAAGGATTCTTCCTTCTGGGGAGTTTTTTCCTTGCCACTGTCCCCTCTGACTTGCTCACTGGGGGCTTTGGGCAGGGATGCTGTAAAGTGCTTTGATATGATGCAATGTTGTGAAAACACACTATACAAATAAAACTGAACTGAATTGAAATTGCATTCAGTGTTTGGTGGGGGGGGATCTGAACCAGCAACCTACCACTCATGGAGTCTGAACCCAAAGAGTCACGCACCACACCCAGTATTTACAGAAATGCTTGCGACAGCATCCAGAACTGAAACGAATATGAGTGATTTTCCCTCTATTAATGAAAACTGGACCATTCTGTATGATGCTGTATCTTTGGTTATTTGTTACACAAAGGATGGTCGTGGAAATCTTGTCTTTTTTGTTTTTACTACATCACTACCTTCAGTTAATATAAACTAGATTAAAAAGGAACCTTGTTGATAAAAGAGGGGAAATAAATTACATATATACATATTCATTTTATATTTTAAACAATGTTTATCTATGTCTGCCGGACTAGATGTGTCGTCACATCCTCAGCCAGGTGCAGCTGAGGCCAGCAGAGGGCGCCAGTGAGCAGCCAGAGACAGCAGTCATACGGAAGCTCCCAGCTCTGGGCTCCATCACATGAACACGCCTGCTGACAATAACACTCACATACCACTTATACACCCTGTGGATAAAGAGCCCTCACTGTTTCTATAGCAGGTTAGGATGCTGTGCTGTGATCAGAAGGCAGACTGGATGGGAATGGAAACGTAGTAACAAACAAAAAGTGACATCACTACCTTCAGTCATTATAAAGGCTGTGGTCAAGATTAGCTACTGCTATACAAACAGCTATAGCTGTGATTATCAAAATAAAACCCACTTATTAATCCATGAGGAGAAATATATAATATATATTACACATTTCAAACAATATTCTTGTATTACTGCCAGACCAGACATGATTTCCCATCCCCACGTCACTTACAGAGCCGTCCTGGAGTTCTTGACCACAGGCAGCAGCCTGCAGTGCTGTTTATCTGATCTGATGTATTTTTTCAGGTCAAACACATCCAGCTCCTCATCTGACATCAGCATCACAAAGGCCAGAGCTGAGTACTGTGCAGGCGAGAGGTCATCTGCTGAAATGTTTCCTGAATTCAGGTATCTTTGTACTTCCTCTATTAGAGAATTGTCACCCAGTTCAGTCAGACAATGGAACAGATTGATGGTCCTTTCTGGAGATAAATTCTCCTGTATTTTCCCCTTGATGTACTGGGCTGTTTCCTTAATGTTATGTGAGCTGGTTCCTGTCTGTTCCAGTAGTTTTTGTAACAGACTCTTACTGGAGTCTGTTGAGAGGCCCAGGAGGAAGCGGAGGTAGAGGTCCAAGTGTCCATTCTTGCTCTCTAATGCCTGATTCACTGCAGTCTTCAGCAGGTCAGCTGATGAGTTTGACAGAAACACATATAAAGCAGCGAGATACTCCTGGATGCTCAGATGCACAAAGCAGTACACCTTCTCCTGGTACAACCCGAATTCCTCTTTAAAAACTTCTGTGCACACTCCAGAGTAAACTGAAGTTTCAGCGACATCAATGCCATTCTCTGTCAGATCTTGTTCATAAAATATGAGATTTCCTTTCTCAATATTGTCAAAAGCAAGTTTACCAAGTTTTAAAAGGAATTCCTTGCTGCATTCCTTAAGCTTAGTTTCATGGTTTTTCATATACTTGTCATTTTTTAAACTTGTCTGAAAGATCATGAAGTGTGTGTACATTTCAGTCAGAGTTCTTGGAATTTCTCCCCTGTCAGTCTCACTAAAAAGCCTCTTAAGCACAGTGGCTGAAATCCAGCAGAACACAGGTATGTGGCACATGATGAAGAGGCTCCTTGATGATTTCACATGTGTAATAATCCTGCTGGTCAGGCTCTGATCATTAAATCTCTTCTTGAAATACTCCTCCTTCTGGGCGTCGCTGAACCCTCGTATCTCTGTCACCTGGTGGACACACTTAGCAGGTATCTGATTGGCTGCTGCTGGCCGGGAGGTTATCCAGAGGAGAGCGGATGGGAGCAGATTCCCTTTAATGAGGTTAGTCAACAGCACATCCAGTGACGTTTGCTTTGTTACATCAAACCAGCTCTCATTGTTCTGAAAATCCAGAGGAAGGCGACACTCATCCAGGCCATCAAAGATGAACAAGACTTTGTACCTAAACAGCTCAGTGGATTGAAATGATTTCAGTTCGGGGACAAAGTGGTGAAGCAGTTCAATGAGACTGTATTCATCCTTAATCAAATTCAGGTCCCGGAAAGGAAGAGCAAATATGAAGTGAACATCCTGGTTCGCTTTTCCTTCTGCCCAGTCGAGAATAAATTTCTGCACAGAGACTGTTTTCCCGATACCTGCCACCCCTTTAGTGAGTACAGTTCTGATAGGTGTCTCACGCCCATATAAGGGTTTAAATATATCATTGCACCTGACTATAGTATCTTCTGTTCGCCTTTTCTTGGATGCTGTTTCAATCTGTCTCACTTCATGTTCATCATTCACTGCTCCAGTCCCACCTTCAGTTATGTAGAGTTCTGTGTAAATCTCACTGAGAAGTGTTGGCTGTCCTTCCTTAGCTTTCCCTTCAAATACATACTCAAATTGCTTCTTAAGTTTACCTTTGAATTCCTGTAGCATGAGCTGTCCTGAAAAGAAATGAGAGGAAAATGCACTAATTCTCACTGTGCTCCTGACCAGTATGAAAGGAAGAATATTTTCAAAAAACATACTTTTTTGCACATACATATCCAGATATTTCCCTGTGACTGTGAATGTGAAACTGAAAGTTTTATCATGCGTATTTTATTGGAACACCGAATACAGGACCGTGAATCAACCTTAGGCAGCCAAAGGAAATGTTTAAAGCCATTTATCTGGGTAGTAAGTGTATATCTGCTCAGAACCAAAAAAAACACAAAACCCATTTTCATTTCCCAAACCTCTCCTCAGGGGCAACACAGCCAGTCCATGTATTTGTTAAATTTCACCACTAGCTCACTTCATGAATTAATTAAATAAGTTTAAAACTCAATGAGATATTGATCAGCCACTTGAGGTGTGTTAGTGGTCAAGTAAAAAAATACATGGATATACTGCACGAAATATTAGGGTGATGTTGGGAGAGGTTCTGAAATGGCAAACACACTTTGACATACATATTATAGTAGTTCTGCACCAACATGAAGACCATTTAAACATCCTTTTCTCTGGCTGCCTAAGACGTTTACACAATATTGTACATGTACATAATGTTATGAAGCTCTTACTGTTCTCCAGCATGTCAGCAAGATCATTTTGCTTCATGGTCCTCAGGATGTACAGTGTGATCTTCAGAGCTACCTCTCTAACACTGGTCTTCTGCATCTGACCATCACAGTCCAGGTCATTGTCCTCCTCCAGCTGAGGCTCAGAGCATTCTGGGTAATTCTGATCTAGGTGCCTCACAAACATCTTCAGTTCCTCCTTTAGGAACTTCATGGCTTTTTCCTCTAGTGACTAAAATAAACAGTCACAGTTAATTATTGCTACTTACACCAAACCTTTTCAGAGTTTCACTTGTGAATCATAGTTTAAAACACATTTCCTTTAACATGATGAATTTATTATTATACAGCTGTATAAAATATAAGCTAATTCACATAACAGCTAAGAAAATATATATCAGCAATAAATACAAACCTTCAGTATGGATGATAAACCCGAATTATCATGTAGATCTGAACTGCATTCTTCCATTTGGTCTCTGTGAATTATGTAGAAACATAAAGACCTCAATTTATCTACACAAATGTAACAGAAAGACTGAAAAGTTCCCCATTAAAATTGCTGTTACTGCAGATAAAGAATAACACTGTGGTATATTACAACACCAATTCCAAAAAGTTGGGACATTGTGCAAATTGTAAATAAAAACAGAATGCAATAATATGGAAATATCATAAGCCCATATTTTATTCACAAGAAAGCACATCAAATGTATAAACTGAGACATTTTGCTATTCATGAAAAATATTGGCTGATTTTGAATTTCATGACAGCAACACGTATCAAAAAAGTTGGGGTGGGGGCAATAGGAGGCTGGAAAAGTTAGTGGTACAAAAACCCAACAGCTAGAGGAACAATTTGCAAATAATTATGTCAATTGGGGACAGGTGAGTAACATGACTGGGTATAAAAAGAGCATCTTAGAGTTGCAGTGTCTCTCTGAAGTAAAAATGGGCAGAGGGTCACAATCCCCCTAATACTGCACTGAAAAATAGTGGAGCAATTTCAGAAAGAAGTTCCTCAGTATAAAACTGCAAAGAGGTTGAATATTTCACCATCTACAGCACATAATGTAATCAAAATATTCTGAGAATCTGGAGAAATCTCTGTGAAAAACCAGACTAGATGCCTGTGATATTTTGGCCCTTAGACAGCACTGCATCACAAACAGGCATGATTCTGTAATGGAATCACTAAATAGGCTCAGGAATATTTCCTAAAAACATTGTCAGTGAGCACAATTCGCGCTGCCATGCATAGATGCCAGTTAAAACTCTGTCATCCAAAGAAGAAGCCGAATATGAAATGATCCAGAATCACCGACGTCGTCTCTGGGCCAAAGCTCATTTAAAATGGACTGCGGCTGAGTGGAAAACTGTTCTGTGGTCAGTCGAACCTAAATTTGAAATTATTTTTGGAAACCAGGGACACCATGTCATCCGGACTAAAGAGGAGAAGGACCACCCAGCGTGTTATCAGCACTCAGTTCAAAAGCCAGCATCTCTGATGGTGTGGGGGTGCATTAGTACATATGGCAGGGGCAGCCTGCATATCTGGAAAGGCACCATCAGTGCTGAAAGGTATATCCAGGTTCTAGAGCAACAGATGCTCCCATCCAGACGACGTCTCTTTCAGTGAAGACCTTGTATTTTCCCACATGACAATGCCAAACCACACACTGCATCAATTACACCATGATGGATTCGTAGAAGAAGGGTCCGGGTACTGAACTGGCCTGCCAGCGGTCCAGATCTTTCAGCCATTGAGGACATTTGGTGCATCATCCATCCATCCATTTTCCAAATCAATTATTCTACTGGGTCGCAGGGGGTCCGGAGCCCATCCCGGAAGCAATGGGCATGAGGCAGGGAACAACCCAGCATGGGATGCCAGCCCATTGCAGGGCACACTCACACACCAGTCACTCACACATGCACTCCTACGGGCAATTTAGCAACTCCAATTAGCCGCAGCATGTTTTTGGACTCTGGGGGGAAACCGGAGTACCCAGAGGAAACCCCACGATGAGAACATGCAAACTCCGCACACATGTAACCCAGGTGGAGAATCGAACCCATGCCAGGTGTGAGGCAACACTGCTAACCACTGCACCACCATGCCACTCCCAATTTGCTGCATCATAAAATGAAAAATATGACACAGAAGATCTAGGACAGTTGAGCAACTAGAATCCTGTATCAGACAAGAATGGGACAACATTCCTCTCCCAAAACTCAAACAATTGATCTCCTCAGTCTCCAGACATTTACAGACTGTTGTTAAAAGAAGAGGAGATGCCACACAGTGGTAAACATGGCCTTGTCCCAACTTTTTTGAGATGTGCTGTTGCTGCGACATTCAAAATTTTTCCTTACAATGATGCATTTTCCCAGTTTAAACATTTGATATGTTTTCTGTGTTCTGTTATGAATAAAATATAGGTTTATGAGATTTCCATATCACTGCATTCTGTTTTTATTTACAATTTGCAGAACGTCCAACATTTTTGGAATTGGGGTTGTAGTTTGGAAAGATGTATCTGCCATGTTAAGCTTTATTCACTGGGGCGGCTTCCTAATTTTCTCATGACAGCAGAAGAGAACCAGTGACATCAGGCTCCAGCACACAGAGACACAGCAGGCAGGAAGGACAGTTTTCTATGCAGCCCTTTGTACCCAGTGACATTTACAGTGATTCACTTGATTAGCAGAGCTAAATACCAGCATCAGATTCACAATCCTCAGTCAAGAAACTGGTTAAATAGCTTGTTGGTTAAATTCAACACCTACAGGGCTAATGGGCCGAATCTGTCCTTCAGCACCTGCAGGGCTACACCCCCGACCCCCAATTCCCCCCCAGAGTGAGCACACAGCTTCCCATAGGACCGGTAAACAGTGAATCCCCCCTCCCTGCTACCCCACCCCCGATAACGTTCTGCTTTACTTATCAATGGAGCCGCCTGCTCTGTGAGTGACTGGCCCACGGCCGCGCCGGCCTGGGACTCGCAGGTGAGCAGGGAGCGTCAGACGGGGGGGCGCCTATCAGCTTGTTTCCTACATCCCTGCCCCCCCGCTTCTGTACCAGCTGGTTCCCGGGCCCCCACTAGCTGGGGCGATATTGCTGCCTAAATATGACGAAACATTAAACATCATCATCCTGCACCTGTTCTCCTTCGCAGTGGACATAATGTGCATGATATCATCAGCGTGCGCCACTCCCTCTGGAATGTCCTATTGTTTTACAGAATACTAACCGCTTCAGGGATCACCTTTTGTCTGTCAGCCAGCAGCAGTGAAGGAATCTGCGCATGCAGGGCAGGCAGCCTGAGAGCTGACAGGGCCTGGCGGGGCAGAGTCTGGCAGAGGAACACATCTGACCTCTTATCTGCAGCCGCATGACTGACCCAGCTGCGCATGCAGGGCAGGCAGCCTGAGAGCTGACAGGGCCTGGCGGGACAGAGTATGGCAGAGGAACACACCTGACCTCTTATCTGCAGCTGTGTAACTGGCCCAGCTGCGCATGCAGGGCAGGCAGCCTGAGAGCTGACAGGGCCTGGCGGGACAGAGTCTGGCAGAGGAACATACCTGACCTCTTATCAGCGTGTACCAACTACCCCAGGTAGCCGGCGTGTACCCACTACCCCAGGCAGCCGGCATATGCCAAGTACCACAGGCAGCCGGCGTGTACCAAGTACCACAGGTGGCCAGCGTGTACCAACTACCCCAGGCAGCCAGCGTGTACCATGTACCACAGGCGGCCAGCGTGTACCAACTACCCCAGGCCGCTGGCGTGTACCAAGTACCATAGG
This sequence comes from Brienomyrus brachyistius, assembly GCF_023856365.1. Lineage (NCBI taxonomy): Eukaryota > Metazoa > Chordata > Actinopteri > Osteoglossiformes > Mormyridae > Brienomyrus > Brienomyrus brachyistius. The sequence continues at coordinate 778,983 of NW_026042309.1, forward strand.
TGGCCAGCGTGTACCAACTACCCCAAACAGCTGGCATCTGCCAAGTGCCCCAGGCCGCTGGCGTGTGCTAAGTGCCCCAGGCAGCTTGCGTGTACCAACTACCCCAGGCAGCTGGAGTGTACCAAGTGCCCCAGGCAGCCAGCGTGTACCAACTATTCCAGGCCGCTGGCATGTACCAAGTGCCCCAGGCAGCTGGCGTGTAGCAAGTGCCGCAGGCGGCCGGTGTGTACCAACTACCGGAGGCAGCCGGCATCTGCCAATGTGCCCCAGGTAACTGGCGTGTACCAACTACCCCAACTCTGTTTTTAATAATATAAATAACATAATTTATATTTATTACTTGAGAAATATTCTATTTTATAATTATAATAATTTTTATTTGTGTACTGTGTACTTCTTAAACTTGTTTACCTATAGAATTTTGTCCAAAAATATTTACTCACTTGCACTATATCTGCTGTCTTTGCACGTTGTCTTTGTTTTACATTGTATGTTTGTATCTGTGCACTTTGCTGCTGAACGCAAGAGAATTTAACCCTGGTATCAACAAATCATCTTATTTTATACTCAGGGGATGAGAACCACTACAGTGTCACATTAATTATGATCTGAATAAACAAGTATTTAAACGTCACCTTTGGCAAAGAAACTAATAGTCTTTCTCTTTTTTTGTCTGATGATAGTAGTTTATTGTTTAAGCCACACAGTTCGATTAAACATGTTAAACTGAAGCCTTCGTCTGAGTATGATCTAATGAATTCATGAGAGTGAAATTATTTGTTATCAAAACAGAAACATCCATCTCACGAGGCGACAATCTATTGTCGAGTCATTCTTTAATGGACATGCAGGAGGGGAAAACAGGCAAACCAGTTTTTTCCAGCTCTGTGCTGAGGACTGAAATTTAAAATCCAGTTTTCAATTAAATAACTTCCAATTCCAGCTCTCAGAAAGTCAGGTTTTACAGTAATCCTCATCCATTTACATTTATATTTATATAGAATACAGACAAAACTTTTGTTTAAATTCTCAAGGTGATGGAATCTGTTAAAGGTAAAAATTAGTGCATCCATTATAAATGTGTTATTTCCTCATAGCTTGTATGTGCCTCTGTGCCATTTGACTGAGAGTCTGAATGTTATTAACAGTGTTTGTTGAAATGCATATTTACCTTTGATCTGTAGGTAAAGGTCCCGCTCTGAAGTGGAGTGGGCGGTCCATTGACGCGTCAGTCTTCATGGAAACACAGCTGGGTACAGGGGAGTCTGCTCTCTTCATCAGGACACTGTGGGCAGCGAGAGGAAACAAACCCTCATGGTATAAATATAATTCATACAATGGGGACGGCATCACACTGCTGTTTATCCTTCTGCTCTGCCTTCATGTACTTTGATATGCTGTGAAGCTCTTGATGTAAACAGACTTATTTACAGTCAGCTTTTAAGGAAATTGTCTCATCTAAAATGTAGATATTATATGAAACTTTTAGTATGACCTGTTGTTAAAAACCTCCACAACTAGACTTGGCTGATGTTCCTTTTTACCTGTTTATATATGTTTTTGTTTGTTTGTTTAGTTTTGTTATGAGGCCATTTTGTATAGGAGGGATGGTCTGTTACTCGCCTCTAGTATAAAAGTACTGGCTGATTGTGGAAGAAGACGGTGAAGACAGAAGATGGCGAGGTCTTTTTATTAAGCTACACATATTAAAGTGCTGCCCACTGACCAGCCCTAGCTAGGAGCCCAGTTTACTTTTATGTTATGGCCTGACTATAGACCCAGAGAGACATGCATGCTAGTGGGCTGTAACACTGTTACCTCTCAGGGCTCTTTCTGTTACACCCCACAGGGGGGCACATTTCAGAAGCAGATTCATCCATTTTTATGCTGATCCAGACCAGATGATTCCTGCTGGGGCCTCTGTGAACATGAAGGGTAAGTAGATACATAGATAAATACACAGTATCGAGTACTCAGCATTTTTACATCAAACTGATAAATTGGGTCTCCATTCTGTTATGTTCCATGTGTAAAATTACACATAGTAAAGATGTTTATTGCAAAATTTCAATGCCACATTTTTTATAAATATATGTATAAAGATCCTCTTCTGTCGTGGTGGAGGGGTTTGCATGTTTCAATGATCCCAGGAGCTGAGCTGTCCGGGGCTTTATGCCCCTGGTAGGGTCACCCAAGGCAAACAGGTCCTGGGTGAGGAACCAGATGAACTGCGGCTCATTAGACCCCTTATGATAGGTAAAAACATGGATTCACGTTTTCCCTCACCCGGATGCGGGTCACCGACCCCCCCCCCCCCCCCCCCCAGAGTCTGGCCTTTACCCATGGGGCCTGGTTGGGCACAGCCTGAAGAAGGCACGTGGGCCCCCCCTCCAATGGGCTCACCACCCGTAGGAGTGGCCAAAGAGGTCGGGTGCAGTGCGAGTTGGGCAGTGGCCGAAGGCAGGGACCTTGGCAGTCCGATCCTCGGCTGCAGAAGCTGGCTCTAGGGACATGGAATATCACCTCTCTGGTGGAGAAGAAGCCTGAGCTGGTGAGTGAGGCTGTGAGGTTCTGACTAGACTTTTATAGACAGAATTTCTAGGCACAGCCAGGCCGTTGAGGGTGTCCGGTTTGGTGACCTCAGGATGAGGTCTCTGCTTTTTGCAGATGACGTGGTTCTGTTGGCTTCATCGGAACGTGACCTTTGGCTCTCATTGGAGCACTTCGCAGCTGAGTGTGAAGCAACTGGAATGAGAAACAGCACCTCCAAATCCGAGAACATGATCCTCAGCTGGAAAAGGGTGGAGTGTTCTCTCTGGGTCGGGGATGGGGTCCTCCCCCAAGTGGAGGAGTTTAAGTATCTCGGGATCTTGTTCACGAGTGGGGGAACGATGGAGCGGGAGATCAACAGGTGGATCGGTGCGGCGTCAGCAGTCATGCGGGCACTGCATCGGTCTGTCATGGTGAAGAGAGAGCTGAGCCAAAAGGCAAAGCTCTTGATTTACTAGTCGATCTACATTCCTACCCTCACCTATGGTCACGAGCTATGGGTAGTGACCAAAAGAACGAGATCGCGGGTACAAGCGGCCGAAATGAGTTTCCTCCGCAGGGTGGCTGGGCTCTCCCTTAGAGACAGGGTGAGGAGCTCGGTCATTCAGGAGAGACTCAGAGCAGAGCTGCTGCTCCTCCGCATGGAGAGGAGTCAGATGAGGTGGCTCGAGCATCTGGTCAGGATGCCTCCTGGACGCCTCCCTAGTGAGGTGTTCCGAGTATGTCCCACTGGGAGGAGGCCCTGGGGAAGACTCAGGACACGCTGGAGAGACTATGTCTCTCGGCTGGCCAGGGAACGCCTCGGGATTCCCCCGGAGGAGCTGGATGAAGTGGCCGGGAAGAGGGAAGTCTGGGTTTCCTTGCTTAGACTGCTGCCACCGCGACACGACCCGAAAAAGCGGTAGAAGATGTGTAAACATCTAAAATATTATTAATTACGGCAGAAGAATAGCTAATCATGAAATCACACCATTGGTGATTTCATCAAAAACATAAATAATTCAGATTTTGTTTTAGAATACAGTTAGCCAAATATTGCATTAGGTTGTGAGCAGTGTAATGTTTCCATACTATCTATCCTTTTTATACACCTATCCAGGCTTTGAAAACAGCAAAATCAAACTCCATTGTGTAACATGGGGAATTCCCATCATGCCGTGCGGATGCTAAATGTGAATTGTGTAAATAGCTGTATAGTTCTGCTGTACGTTAATATCATATGCAGTGTTGAACATTAATCGCTGTAAATAACTGTACGCTGTGTGAGTAGTCGGGCGTCCTGCACGTGGGGCAGTGTGTGTGCTGTCAGAGTGACCTGCATTCATCACTGAACGCCATTTCTGTCTTGTCCTGCACTTACTGAGCCATTATTATTCCACGCCTCATGTCTGGTCCCCACGCCAGAATACTTATCTATACTGCACAGGAACCCAGGGCTAATTCATACTTCTGCTTTGGGGCTGTGGACGGTCGTGCGCGGAAGCTTCTGGTCATACTACGTTTGTCAGTGAACGCAGATGCCTGCAGTGGGTGCATGTACACTGCATACAGCAGTGATATTCCAGCAGACCAGGGGAGGGCAGATGTACTTAAACAAAGTCCATCTACACAGTACAGTACAAAAACCATGACCTCCATCACACCTATCACCCCCCTACCCTCCCCCCCAGAACTCAGAATACACGAAGCGGGTGTGAGCCGGCTGTTCCAGAAACAGAAATCCAAGAAGCCCCCAGACCAGACGGTGTCTCCCCCTCCTGCCTCAAAACCTGTGCTGATCAGCTGGCTCCCATCTTCACCCGCATCTTCAATAGATCCCTGGAGCTGTGTGAAGTTCCCTCCTGCTTCAAACACTCCACCATTATCTCCATTATTAATCTCCTCTCCTCCAAACTCTCCCAGCTCAACATGTCACCAACTACCTGCCAGTGGATCACCAGCTTCCTGACAGAGAGGAAGCAGCAAGTAAGGCTGGGGGGGTCACTTCGGAAACACGGTCCCTCAGTATTGGTGCCCCTGAAGGATGTGTCCTCTCCCCACTGCTCTTCTCCCTCTACACCAATGACTGCACCTCCAGCAACTCAGCTGTAAAACTCCTGAAGTTTGCAGACGACACCATCATTGGACTCATTCAGGATGGTGATGAGTCTGCATACCGGAAGGAAGTGGAGCGGCTGGTACTCTGGTGCAGTCAGCACAACCTGGAGCTGAACACGCACAAGACTGTAGAGATGACAGTGGACTTCAGGAGACGTCCGTCATCACTGCTCCCCCTCACCATATCAGACAGCCCGGTGTCTACTGTGGAGTTCTTCAAATTCCTGGGTACCACCATTTCCCAGGACCTGAAGTGGGAGACAAACATCTCCTCCATCCTCAAAAAGGCCCAGCAGATGATGTACTTCCTGAGACAACTGAGGAAGTACAGTCTTCCACAGGAGCTGCTGATCCAGTTCTAGACTGCAGTCACTGAGTCTGTCCTCTGCTCCTCCATCACAGTCTGGTATGGAGCAGCCACCAAACAGGACAGGAAGAGACTGCAGCGGACCGTACGGACAGCAGAAAAGATCATCGGTGCCCCCCTGCCCTCCATCACAGTCTGGTATGGAGCAGCCACCAAACAGGACAGGAAGAGACTGCAGCGGACCGTAGGGACAGCAGAAAAGATCATCGGTGCCCCCTGCCCTCCATCACAGTCTGGTATGGAGCAGCCACCAAACAGGACAGGAAGAGACTGCAGCGGACCGTAGGGACAGCAGAAAGATCATCGGTGCCCCCCTGCCCTCCATCACAGTCTGGTATGGAGCAGCCACCAAACAGGACAGGAAGAGACTGCAGCGGACCGTACAGACAGCAGAAAGATCATCGGTGCCCCCCTGCCCTCCATCACAGTCTGGTATGGAGCAGCCACCAAACAGGACAGGAAGAGACTGCAGCGGACCGTACAGACAGCAGAAAGATCATCGGTGCCCCCCTGCCCTCCATCACAGTCTGGTATGGAGCAGCCACCAAACAGGACAGGAAGAGACTGCAGCGGACCGTACAGACAGCAGAAAGATCATCGGTGCCCCCCTGCCCTCCATCACAGTCTGGTATGGAGCAGCCACCAAACAGGACAGGAAGAGACTGCAGCGGACCGTACGGACAGCAGAAAGATCATCGGTGCCCCCCTGCCCTCCATCACAGTCTGGTATGGAGCAGCCACCAAACAGGACAGGAAGAGACTGCAGCGGACCGTACAGACAGCAGAAAGATCATCGGTGCCCCCCTGCCCTCCATCACAGTCTGGTATGGAGCACCCACCAAACCGGACAGGAAGAGACTGCAGCGGACCGTACGGACAGCAGAAAGATCATCGGTGCCCCCCTGCCCTCCATCACAGTCTGGTATGGAGCAGCCACCAAACAGGACAGGAAGAGACTGCAGCGGACCGTAGGGACAGCAGAAAGATCATCGGTGCCCCCCTGC